>NC_133177.1:60637500-60747500 GCF_049306965.1 Danio rerio
TTGTTTATGTAAAGCACTTTGAATTGCCACTGTGTATGAAATGTGCTATATTAATAGTGCAGTATCTGTACTTTTACTCTACGACTTTCCTTTGACCTGGAGTCACTACTTTATTATTTCTTGTCAATGGAGATTAGAAAAGTCAGTCCTGTGATTCCTGTCCAATCATAGAAGGTAAATCACATCATAATGAACTCCCTCAAGACATGGGCGCTTTATAATCGCAGCTAACTGTTTGGAAGAATTAAAAGTGTCCAAGAAGATGTCCAAAATCTTTACAAGCATTGACTAGAGACTGTTTATATGCAGGTCACTGATGAGAAGATGGCGGATGTTTACTGTATGACCGAAATTGCCTTAAACACCCAACAGGCACAAGACATCACCATGACTTCAAATTGATGTTGTACCCTTACGTCATGGGGACATTGCAGTCTGCTTGGAAATGAAAATCAGGTTGACCTCAGAACTTCAGGCCAACGTCAATGTCCAACGTTCAACCTAAAATTAACCAAATATCAACGTCTAATGATGTTACAGCTTGACGTTGTGTGGAAGTTACCAATATGGCCTCTATCAGATGTTGGATTTTGGTTGTCACACCTGATGAATAAATGTCAGTATTTGACATCAATAAGATGTTGGTTTAAGATGTTGGCTCGATGTTGGATTTTGGTCACTTTGTAACACAAACTAAAATCAACCAAATATCAACGTCATTTAACATCATTATTGGGCACCAAAATAACGTCATCCTTAGACACTGCCTAGACATTGACTTTTGGTCACCTGACATCACAATAACTCGATGCACTATAGAATGTTACGTTTACACACACATCCACGAATGACATGTAAATGCATCCGCTTTTTTACAGTGTAATACTCACTACTCTTGAATACTTTTGAAAGGGCTACTTTTTACTCATAGTTTAAGTAATATTTACAACAGATACCTTTACTCTACTTGCATGACATTTTTAGGCAAGTAATGGAACTTGGGTGTGATTTTTCAGTACTCTTTTCACCACTGACCGTGACCCTCATACCATGACAGTTTGGGACAAATCCATTACATTTTAACTTAAATACATTACACCCCTAATAAATTCATGCTTCAAGATTTAAATAATTTGTTAATTTGCTGTGGGTCCACTGTAGTATTTGAATATGTCACTGCCTTATTTAATGTTTGACAGGAATGAAAACTAAACAGTGAGGGACAGAAGTACATTGTGTTTAATGGATTGTTGTTCAACAACATTCAGATTGTTCAGCAGACCAAACATTAATAAACAAAACCACCACTGAACAGTTTTTAAAATTATTTTGTGATCTAAAACCTTCTTATCACTTTGTTATTTTCCATCACAGTATTCATCAGTATTGTATAACTTCTTTTATTCATCATAAATGTTAGAAATATTAAAAAGTGGCAGATTATACAGTATAAATGAAAACAATAACAAAGCTAGTACTGCTGCTGTAGCAGAGAGGACTGCCATATGTTGTCATGTTCAGTATTAAATAATAAACAAGTATAATAAATAGTTCACTTGGCATGTTTCTCAAATATCCACAATCATATTTATGGTGTTTTTATACATAACAAAAGTCAAAAACAGCACTTTTTAGCACCGCTGTGTGCGTCTCGCTGATTGAGAGGCTTTGACGGTCACACATGTGTGATTTATTTGTAATTGAGTTCTCTATTCTCCATTAAAAAGTCATGGTCAGTATTTAATAATAATCTGTTCATATAGATCAGGGTGTCACACTCTGCTCTGTTCTTCCCTGTTGAGTTTACCTTTAACCTCAGTTAAACTCACCTGATCCAGATAAACAAGTCTGAAAACCACAGCTATGTGTGTCGGTGCAGGAATGGAACTAAACCTGTACTGTAGCTCTGTGGTGCCTCAGAGCTGTTCTTGAGAATCCTCTCTTGTCTTTTCTGACATTATATCCTTTACAAACAGCCATACTCTGCTTACCTCTAATTCCTTACCCATACCACTGGAATATAAAATAATCAGTAATAAATTCATGAAAGGTGTACGTTTATATTGAACAGTTACAGTAAATGCATGTTTGGTTTTATTATTTTTAACGTTTTTATTTGTATGCTTTTAATATTTTATTTAATGGTTTTATTATTATTTTTCATGTTATGATTATGGGGAACTGCATTTTTTTAGTAAATGTAGATTTTGAATAAGGCTGTAACATAAAAATGTAAAACTGAAGTGACGTGAGTACAACCCAAATCAGAAGAATGTTGGCACAGTATGAAAAACAAATAAAATGACTCTCTATTGGCGACAGGCCAGGCTGCAGACAGGTCAGTCCAGTACCTGTATCCTCTTCCTCTGACTCTGTAATGTGTGCAGAATGTGGTTTTGCATTCTCTTCTTGAAATAAGCAGGGCGTCACTGGAAAAGAAGGCAGCATATTGTGCTCCGAAAATTTCTTTTCAGCATTAATGGAGCATCACAGAAGTGCAAGTTACCTTTGCCAAGGGCACTGACACAACCCCATACCATGACAGACCCTGGTTTTAGGACCTGTTGCTGGTAACAGTCTGGATTATCCTTTTCTTCTTTGGTGCAGAGCACACAATGTCCATTTCTCCCTAAAAATACCTGAAATACTGATTTATCTGAGCACAGTACATGTTTCCACTGTGTGGTGATCCATCCCAGATGCCCCAGAGTCCAGAGAAGTTAATGGCGCTTCTGGACACTGTTAACCTAGAGCTTCTTTTTGGCACAGTACAGTTTTCAATGGCAATTGGTGATGCAACTTTGCATTGTGGTATTTGACAAAGGTTTCCCAAAGTAGTCCTGAGCCCATGTGGTGATATGGCTTATAAATGAATGAGGACTCTTGATGCAGCGCTGCCTGACAGATCAGACATTGCGTTTTCCATACTGTCCCAACTTTTTTTCTGATTTAGGGTTGAATTTGTTTCCAGATGCACTGTAAACAGGGGACTGTGGTTTCTTAGACACTGTTGTATAGCCAATACGTTTAATCTGTTCTTAGTGACAGATAATGTTGTTTCTTCACTTTTAACCCTCTGGGGTCTGAGGGTGTTTTGGGGCTCTGAAGAAGTTTGGACATGCACTGACATTTGTGTTTTCAGTTTCTTAAACACATATTAATGGCTAAAGTGTGATAACACTGTAAACAGCACAAGTTGGGCTACAATAATATCTAAGCAGCATGTTTGTATGTGTTTGTGTTTTTGAGAAAGAAATGTTCATGTGTGGTTAGTGAAAAACTAAAATGTTGAAGTCACTGAAACAAGGCCGTGAAACACACAGAGAACATTTGTGCACCAGACTTTTGAGAACTGGATCTGGTAGTCTAGTGTTTTTGCTTCAAAATGATGTGAGAATCATCTTGTTCACTTGCTCACAGAAAACAATATTATGAATTAAATTTTCTAAGTCACTTTTTGAGTGAAATTGGTTTATGCAAGAAGCCTTGAACTATCATTACTATGCAGTGAGTCACACCTGAGAAGACAAAGAGCTGCATAATGAGCCATCAGACAGGTATGTGACTAAGAGGAAAGAGTTTCAAGAAGGAAAGTGTATATACTTTTTTGTTTGAAGTTTATTTCAAATATATTAATCACACAAAATAACTGGAGATACACTTGTGAGAGTCAGTACACTCTGTAAAACTCGGCAAACTTTATAAACTTACATATAGCAAATCTTCTGAAAACGTTATTTGTGAATGAGTTTCGTTGCAAAATTAGATATATCCATTTTGACAAATGTTGGTCATTTGACATTATTATTTAAGACATTATTCACAATTTTTATACATTAAACTATTACTTGAGCTCAGTGAAGTCCAGGAACACAATATTCTTCACATCCAGGATATTTTATTAAACTTTATGTCCATAAATTATTCATAAATAAGTCAAAAACACGCCAAAATGCAACATATTTATCTTAACATTGTCAAACATCTTAAATTGAAAACAAAAACAAAAAGTTGATGTATGACATTCTGTTAAACAGTAATGTGTAAAAGACCTTTATTGTGTTAACTTCATATTTAACGGTAGACTGGAATGAAAACTAAGTATGGAAAAGAAGTATGGTGTGATCAATTAATTGTTGTTTAGCAGACAAAACAAAAGGCAAAAACACCACAGAACGGTTTTCAAAATTGTGTGTTGTGAATATTGTGATTTAGGTTTTCAGTGTTTCATAGTGTTTTACAATTCTGTAATTTGTCATCATAATATTCATCTATATTTTAAGTCATTAATTGAATCTATAAGAAATATTAGAATGCAACTCTTTATACATACAGTACATAATATACATTAAAATATCTTTAATTTATTTTAAATTAAATGACCTAGGTCATCTGTACCTAGCCCAACAAGTTTGACCCTCAAATCTTGGTTTGTTTGACAAGTGTGAGCACATACCCTGCCTGAGCACAGCTTGTTTGTCACAGCCATGGCCTGGTTGGAAGAGGTGTCAGATTGTATCAATGCACAGGCTCCAGTCATCACCAGGCCAATACTATCCCTCTAATGAAGCATGGTGATGCAAAATTAGCTGTGGGGATGTTTTTAAGTGGAACAACTGAATGACAAGATCAAGGAAAATGTAAATCCAGAAAAGTACAGTAAAGACATGCTTGAGGAAAACATAAACTCTAAAGCAAAGTCTAAAGTGACAGTTCATCTTGTAACAAGGTGTAACGGAGGCCAGCTAGTGTGTGCTGTGCAGGTAAACCTCACTCCTCTGACCTCTAAACGTGCTCTAGTGACAGATGTTAAAGGCCATGGTCTTTAGCCTCCTTGGTAGAACACCTGACTCCCATGCGGAAGGTCACCGGTTTGAAACCAGCTCGGAGCGGGTTGGGTGGCGTAGAGCTGCCAGGGTTACAAAGGCAATGACCCTAAACACACAGCATAGGTAGCAAAGTAGTGTCTACAGGTCAACTCTGTGAATGTTCTTGAGAGGTCCAGCAGCCAGAACCCAAATCTGAACCCAACTGAACCTCTCTGCAGAGATCTGAAAATGGCTGAGCACCCACCTGATGAAGCTTGAGAGGTACTGCAAAGAAAAATGTAGGTGTGGAAAGATTGCAGCATTAAACTCCAAAAAATGTATGCAAAATGGTTTCAAAGGTACTTACTCAAAGGAACTGTTTGTAGATTTTGTGAGAAATACTGAATTTCATGCATTATTGATTAAGGCTGAAAAATAAAATGTGGAAAAGGACTGCTGTGAATACATTTCAGATGCACTGTATGTTTCCAGGAGAGACAGAAGGAATTGGACTGTCATGGCTCTGCCTTTTCGATCTTGTTTATATTTTGGTGGTGGAGTCTGGTAAGTGTGTCTGTGTCTATGTATTGATCATGTGGTCTAAGGTGTGCTCATGTTGCAGATGCTCTCGTCTCTTGTTGCAGGCATGTGATCTCGGGTGGTTTTTGATCACTTACTCTCGCCATTGTGTTCTGTTTGTCTGTGGCATGCTGTTGGATCTTGGTCAAGTTGGTTTCAGTTTTAGTTTGGTGCCGGGGCATCCACATATGTGAGCATGTGGATGGTGTCCTTTCCCTTATCATGTGCTAGTGTCTTGTGTTCTGTCTTGTCTTGGTGGTGAATGAAGCATGTGGCTCATGTTTACTCGCATCTGCATGCATTTGTGTTTTGTTTTATGTGAACACAATAAATGAGTGTTTCGCCAAGTGTAACGCAGGCCAGCTAGTAAGTGCTGTGCAGTAAACCTCACTTCTCTGACCACTAAAGGTGCTCCAGTGACAAACGCTAAAGGCCATGGTCTTTAGCCCCCTTGTTAGAGTAACCGACTCCCATGCGGAAGGTCGCCAGTTCGATCCCAGCTCGGAGTGGGTTGGGTGCTGAATGACCAGCGGGGTTACATTGGTGCCATGACCCAGATGGGAGCTTGTGTAACGGAGGCCAGCTCTTTAGTGCTGTGCAGTAAACCTCACATCTTGGTTTTTGTTTTTGCACATGGTTTTTGTTTTTGTCTCTTTGTGTCACATGCCCTCCTTTCTAATCCCACCAATCTTTTTATCCTATTTATTAATTCATTTTATTTTTGGCTTAGTCTCTTTATTAATTCAGGGCAAAGCGAAATGGACCGCCAACTTATCCAGCACATTTTACGCAGCGAATGCCCTTCCAGCCACAACCTATCTCTGGGAAACATCCACACACACACTATGGACAATTATACACTATGGACAATTTAGCTTGCCCAAATCACCTATAGCACATATCTTTGGACTGTGGGGGGAATCGGAGCACCCAGAGGAAACCCACGCAAACCCACGAGAACATGCAAACTCCACACAGAAACACCAACTGACCCAGCCAAGGCTCGAACCAGCGACCTTCTTGCGGTAAGACAACAGCACTACCTACTGCGCAGTCTTCGTGTTTGCAGTCTTTGCCAGTTTGTTATGTTGTTTGACTAATGGTCCAGACTTGCCTTGCTTTGTTCAAACCCACCCTGCCAGCTGGCAGTCCAGTCTAGTTTTATTATTTTGTTAATCTGTTTTCCCCTCTGGGTAATTTTTGTTTGTTTTTGTATCACTTGTCAATAAATAGTCACCTTTTGTCCTTCCCTCACCACCCAACACTAGTGGAGTTGACAGAGTTTGTGGAGTATCATAAGGTGAATTTGAGCAGAAGAATGGCAGCTGAAGAGGCGTTTCAGACTCAAGTGCCATTTCAGAGCCCCACCCCTTTAAAAGTAGGAAATCTTGAGAGAATCCGAAAGCAACAATCAGTCATCAGTGCGTTGTGTCCATGTTTAACTCTGTCTGTGTGTGTGAGCAGTAAAATGGCAGAATCCAGTGTTTCTGTGGCTCATCGTGAGTTCAGCTGTGCGGTGTGTCTGGATCTCCTGAAGGATCCAGTCTCCACTGCCTGTGGACACAATTACTGTATGAGCTGCATCACAAACTGCTGGAATCAGGAGGATCAGAAGAGAGTCTACAGCTGCCCTCAGTGCAGACAGACCTTCAGCCCCAGACCCGCTTTAGCTAAAAACACCATGCTGGCTGAGATGGTGGAGAAACTGCGGAAGAGCAAGCTACAAGCTGCTGGTCCTGCTCAGAGTCCCGCTGCATCTGGAGATGTGGAGTGTGACGTCTGTTCTGGAGCCAAAAACAGAGCCGTCAAGTCCTGTCTGGTGTGTCTGAACTCTTACTGTCACACTCATTTCCAGCTCCATCAACAACTGAATCCAGGAAATCAACACAAAGTGACTGAAGCCACTCACAGATTGAAGAAATTGATCTGTCCTCAACATGAGAAACCCCTGGAGATCTTCTGCCGCACTGATCACTGCTGTATATGTTATCTGTGTACAATGGATCAACACAAAAACCACAACACTGTTTCAGCTGTAGCAGAGAGGACTGAACAACAGGTAAGAACCTACTAAAGTCCAGTAATTAATAATCAATGTCCCTTTAAATATATCTGTGCATTAAACTCTTTTCTTCAATAAACTCAGTTTCTAAAGGGCCACTGCGTTGTGTTTAGTTTCAATTTAATGCACCTGATCCAGATAAGCAAGTCTGAAAACCACAGGTATGTGGATGGAACTAAACCGGTTGGACTGTGACTGATGCAGGCAATCAAAGCATTGGTAGTATAGTGCTGAGCATAGCTGCCTTCCAACAGCTGACCTGAGTTTGTATCCTGGTCAAACCAATGCCATTGGGTGCAGCCATGACTTAATGGTTAAACAGTTAGACTTGTGATTTAAAGGTCACAGGTTCAGGTCCCAGCACTGACAGGGATTGTTGCCCTCAATTTCACAAGGCTGAGTGGGTCCCTTGAGCGAGGATCCGATCCCTCAACTACTGACTCAGATAATCAGTAACTCTTATTTCAATAACTTCTGGCGAGCCATGTCCACTATTCACACCAGCCAACCAATCCAGATCTATAATGCACTTCTTTAAATCTGAATGGCATACAGACAGAGTTTGCTTTCTATCATTCATTCTCCCAAGATACAAAAGCTGCAAGAGATCTTCAGCGCCACCTACTGCCATGAAGCACCATTAAATGATAGTAACTGAGTCTCCTTACACTCTAACAATATTTGTGATATCTAGTGGCATTTTGCAATATAAAAACACGATCTTTCCAGCATGACTGGAACACTATAGATTACATTCTAGAGTTGTGGCTCATGTTATATGAGATGTATATTGAGTGTAAAGTGTGAATCCTGCAGAGACGCCTAAAGAACATCCAGAGCAGTTTCCAGCAGAGACTCCAGGAGAGACAGAAGGAGCTGGAGGAGCTGAGAGAGGCTGTGGAGTCTCACAAGGTGAGTTTGAGCAGAAGTCAAGTCCAGAACTTTATTTCCCATATGTACCTGCCTATAAGTAAAGAGGAATTATTTGTGCAAAGTCAAAAAGAGCAGCTTGTAAAACAATACACATAAGATATAAAACTTACATATACATTTACAAAAGATTAAAATACACACGTACATGTCTATATTGCACTTGAGTTCTTTTCAATTAACATGAAGTCAGTTTGATTCTTCCTATGAAATGTTTGCCATCAGTCTAACTGTGGCAGGAAAAAACTAATAAATGCAACTCTGGTGTGTAATGAAATTGTCTGCTCTCTTTCTTCTCAGAATGTTTGTGCCTGAGTAACATGTGAGCAGGGTACTGAGTGTCTCTAGTGATGTTTAGGGCCTGTTATTTTTGCAACATGTTTTGTACAGAAAGTTCATGGAAGGAAGATCAGCCCTAATGATCCTCTCTGCAGTCTCGACAGACTTCTGCAGAGCCTTCCTCTCTGCCTGATTGGTGTCACATTACCAAACCATAATGCCAGTAGTGAGGATGCTCTCCACTAGTCCCCTGTATGCTAGTGTGAGTGGATGAAAACTCAGCCTGGTATTCTTGAGCAGTCTAATAAAGTAAAGCCTTTCCTGGGCTTCTTCACCAGGGCAGTGGTGTGGTGAACTCAGGTTGGATGTCAACTCCTAACCAAGTAACCTGTCTCCTCTCTCCACCTCTGTCTCTTTGATGAGGAAGGACTCCAAAGGGAGGGCTTTCTTCCTAAAGACTGTGACAACCTCCTTGTTTTTATCTATGTTAAGGATAAGATTGTTGTCCTCTCCACAGACAATGGTATCTTTCAGTACATTCCTATGGCCCTTCTTGTTCCTATGTCTGATGAGACCCAGGATCGTGGTGCATCAACGTACTTGATGACGGACGATGGTGTCATCTCAGGTGGAAACACAGTCATTTGTATAGAAGGGAAAGGGTTTGGGGCTGAGACAGCAGCCCTGTGGTGAGCCTGTACTGACTGTAAGCACTGAGTTTTCCTCCGATCCTTACCACCTGTGGTTTATTCAATGGGAAGTCCAGAATCTAATAACAAGTGGTGGTCGAGATGCCAAGATCATGTAATTTTACAGTTAGCTTTTGTGGGCGTATGGTATTAAATGCAGAGCTATAGCCCAGGAAAAGCAGTATGCTCTGCTGCCATCCAGGTGTTGTAGGGTATGGTGGAGAGCCAGGGGAACAGCATCATCCACTTATGTATCGGCACATTAGGCAAACTGTAGCAGGTCAACAGTGTTGATGTATGTAAGGATGAATTTCTGCAGACGCTTCATGGCAACTGCTGTAATTGCCATCGGGGTGTAGTCATTGTATGCGGTTGCTTTTAATGCCTTGTAGAGTGGAATAATAATGCTGGTTTTAAAAATACGGGTGTCCAAGGTCTGTGTTACTGACTGACAAATAAGAGTGTACACACCTGCAAATTCTGCACAGGCTCTAAGGACTTTGATTGAAACCCCACTCTGATCTGTTGACTTGTGTGGACTCACCTGCTTCAGAGCCCTCTGGACCTGTGCATGTGTCACCTGCAGTGTGATGTCCTCAGGATCATGGGGGCTTTTTTGGGATATCTGTGTTTATTTGATCAAACCTGGCATAAAACCATTTAGGAATTTAGGAAGTGTAGTGACACTAACCATCACATCTGTACTCTTCCTGTAGTTTGTGACAGACCAGATTCCCTGCCACATGCTATGTGTTATTTGTCAGAGAGTGTTCTTCAAGTTGATAGATTGTATACCTTGTTTCATACAATCTCCCTGTAAGAACTTGGGTCAACTTACCGTATTTTACGCACTATAAAGCGCACCGGATTATAAGACGCAGTCTCAATTACGGGGTCTATTTCTGTACTTAACCCATACATAAGGCGCATTGAATTATAAGGCGCACGCTAAAATACACTGTCTGCAAGAAAAAGGTAATGGAAGCAAAACAGTTAACATAGTTTAGTTGAACTTTATTGTACTATTTAACAATACACTATTATTTTTATAATTTTTTTTGATCAGTCTTCTCCCACAAATCCATCAAAGTCCTCATCTTCTGTGTCTGAATTGAACAGCTGGGCAGTTTCGTCGTCAAACACGCCGGGTTCTCTCTCATCATCGTCGGAGTCAGTCTCATTGCCGGGTGGCTGTTCAGCAATGATGCCGGCTTTTGCAAAAACTCGGACAACAGTTAAAGCAGACACCTTAGCCCAGGCATCCACAATCCATTCACAAATGGTGGCGTAACTCGACCGGCATGCCTACCAGTCTTAGTAAAAGTGTGTTCGCCGTCTGTCATCCATTGCTCCCACGCAGCTCGCAACTTCACTTTAAACGGTCTGTTTACACCAATATCCAGCGGTTGGAGTTCTTTTCTTAGTCCTCCCGGAATGACAGCAAGCTTCAAATTCATTCAAGTTGGTCCTCTAACTGTGGCCACCTTGCTTTGTTCCCGCGGAAACTCTGTTTCGTCTTCTTAACTTGGCCCAGTTCATTTTCTTGTTTCCTCCACTTCCGAACCATAGATTCATTTATGTGGAATTGTTTCGCAGCTGCTCTATTCCCATTTGCAACCGCAGAACTAGTAGCTTGTAGTTTGAATTGTGCCTCGTAAGCATGTCTCTTCACTGGTGCCATTTTCAGGGCTCATTAGACAAACATGTGGTTTTGATTGACTTACTGATGTTGCATACGGAGTTTGCGTTTTACGTCTCTATGTCGGCGGGAAATGCTCCGACAGCCAATCAAGCGGAGCTCTTTCCGAAATCACACAACATTTTTACAAATTTTTGAACTCCGTGCACACATAAAGATCACCGGATTATTAGGCGCACGGCCGTTTTATGACAAAATTTAGTGAAGTTTATTCATAAACTAATTTCGAGAGGAGCACGTGATTATGATTGAACACGGCTGGTTCTGCATTAGCATGCAATATCCACCAATCAGGCCATTCCTAACCCACTATAAAGAGCCAGGGTTTTTTCACTACAGTCATCTTCGATTTGAAGAATCCCCCCTTCCACCCCTACCTTTTCACCTTTCCCTTCATAGGGCGGCACGGTGGCCCAGTGATTAGCACTGTCGCCTCACAGCAAGAACGTCACCGGTTCTAGTCCTTCAACAGGCCGGTGGTTGTTTCTGTGTGTAGTTTGCATGTTCTATCCGTGCTTGCGTGGGTTTTCCCCGAGTCCTCCGGTTTCCTCCCACATTCCAAACACATGCACAACAAGTAAATTGATAAATCTAAATTTGCAATTCAGGTAATCTCATAATGCAGCATATCTTTTAATAGCATTCAATTTTCAAGGCTCCCCTCTCTTCCTCCAAACGGGAGGGAGCCCAAGGCTCAAGAACCTTCGAGCTCAGGGCTCTCTCCCGGGACAGCATGCCAAACTTGCTTATAATCAATCATCAGCTAAGTGTGAACTCTTGAAAGGCTTTTAGGTGCACCTTATAGTGCGGAAAATACAGTACTTATTTTATGTATTAGAGTCATCCAATACTTTGACAAGCCACCCAAGGACGACCAAATACAGCAAAATCAAACAAAGTCTTTGGTATCCACTATTTGTTTATATCCACTTTGTGGCCTTTATGGACTTCTCAAGCTCAAATCTGGCCTGTTCATACTGCTCCACAGACCTGAAGGCCTCACATCTCTTCCTGGTTTTTATACAAACATTAGCATTAAACTAGTCCTGTTGGTTTGGATAGACCTGTATAGTTCTGGAGGAGACACAGATCATTGTACATCAGCTGATATAGGCCCAATCCCAATTCTATTTTTGTACCTCTTCCCCTTCCCCTTGGCCCTTACAACCGAGGGTTAAGGGGAAGGGCTTCAAAATTTACCCCTAAGAATTGGGACAGCACTACAGCACCTGCACACGTCATCATATGTCATCGCGAACTCCTGCTTCATATAAGATCAGACGATGGCGACTGCTGTAGTGATTCCAGTTGTGTTATTTTTTGGTATTTATCTTCAGGAAATCACTGAAGTCATATATTATGTTATCATAACGATCTAATGAGGCAATAAGATCGTAACTGTACTGTGCATTTACACAGTGGCCATATTCATCTATATAAACACACTAAAACAGCATTAACATTATAGCAGACACTGAACAACGTCATTCCCAGCCACTAGATATTTCTGACAGGGTATTCCAGTGTCATCGAGTGTCAGAATGTTGTGGGACTGCTGTACAGGAGTTGTTATTATGGATTGTAGATTACAAAATTCAGCGGTTTTTATATTAGCATTTTTTTAAGTATGACGGTAAAACATGGGTAACTTGGTTATGAATATATTAAAACGTGTTTGTTTGTGGTAAAAATTTGTAATAATGAGAAAGAATGCTAATTTGTGGATCTCCTGACTTCCGGGTGCAGTTGTGGCTGGTGTATTCTGGGAAATTTTCTTACCTCTTGATTTTCAGTGTGATTCTGAAAAATCTTCTTTCGAAGGGGTATTCACCTCCTCCCCTTTGCCCTACGCCTTCAAGCTAAAGAGAATTGGGACACCCCTACCCCTTGGCGTGAACGCGCAAAAAGAGGAAGGGGAAAGGCTAAGGGGTAGAATTGGGATTGGGCCAAAGTCATGTACAGTCTCTGCACTCATCAATGTGGTCTGTGGCATCTTTAAGAAGGTACATGTGTGTGATCTCTAGGCAGGTTTGCCAGTGCTCTGTCAGACCAGATGCTAATATTTCTGACTTTGACCCGCTCAGCCTCTAGCCTCCTCATGTAAATAGGTGTAAGCAGACAGAACCCTTAGTGAGGTTTTGGTGCAGCGGTGTATGCATATTTAAAGCTGCTGTAACAGTGCTCAAGTGTCCGGTTTCCTCTGGTGGGAAAGTTCACAATCTGATACAGTTTAAGCATACTAATACAGAGGTTACAGAGGTTTACATCTCCCACAATGATGAAGGCACTGGCTGGGCATCCTTGTCTCCTCCTTGGATTGAAGCTTTCTGCATGAGTGCTAAATTTAACTTAACCAACTTAGCATTGGAAGTGGATCTAAAACAGTACACTTCTGATCAATCGTAGATGTAACAAAGTCTCACATCATAGCTGAACAACAAAACAATCTGCCTTTCAGACATCTGCAGCGTCATACACCCAAAACAGTTTCAGACTCCAATGCTTCTGTGTGTGTGACAGCGCTCTGCACAGGCCGCAGTGGACCACACCGAGAGGATCTTCACTCAGCTCATCTGCTGGATTGAGAGAAGCCGCTCGGAGCTCACGCAGATGATCAGAGATGGAGAAAAGACTGCAGTGAGTGGAGCTGAAGAACGACTGGAGCGACTGGAGCAGGAGATCAATGATCTGAGGAGGAGAAACGCTGAGCTGGAGCAGCTTTCACACACAGAAGATCACATCCATTTCCTCCAGGTGACACACAGGACAGTGGAAGAGCATGTGGAGCAGAGATTGTGTTTGTGTGTCTTCAGCTGCTGTTTCTGTTGTGTCTGTGTAGAGTTTGCAGTCTCTCTCTGTCCCTCCTGGATCTACAGACTCATCCAGCTTTATTAGCAGCTCGCAGCTCTCTTTTAATAAAGTTACTGAATCTGTGTCTCGTCTGAGAGACAAACTGCAGCAGTTCTGCACTGAGGAGATGAAGACCATATCTAGCAGAGGTCAGATTTATATTTCCTGACATGTTTCAGATGATTTTAAATGTATTTGTATTGTTTAACAATGTTTACTGTAAATCATCTGTTTGTCTCCACAGTGAGCAGCATTAGCATCATTCCCGCTCCTGAACCACAGACCCGTGAGCAGTTCCTCCAGTGTAAGTGACTCTGATCATACTGAACATTAAAGATTATAGTTATATATTGTGTTGGATTCCTTCATATGAGGCAGAGAGTCTCTGATGGCTGTAATGTGTTTTATTCTGGAACCAGCAGAAACAGTGAAAACTAGAAGTAAACACACAAATCAGCACAAAGCAGATTGATAATGAACTCTGACACCTTTACAGTTCATGATCAGGCGTTTGTGTACAGTGAACAGTAGATGAGCTGTGTAAAGTCACAGATAAACAATAATTGGCTCAGTTAACAGTTTCAAAACAAAACTTACACACCTCACTCCGCTCACCAAGGGCTGCTACAGTAGCTTTAACACGTGTAGTAATGTTCACCTGGCTAAACAGCACACACACACACACACACACATGTAAACAGGAGACAGTAAAACACACACGCTTATAATGCTCATCATCACGATTGCAGGACTTGCATTAACCAGCATATGTCACTGGAATATATCACTGAGCTCCTGAGACGAGAGCGTTCTGATGAGTGAGATGTTGTGTGAGGTTTCGGGGTTTTGCTCAAAGCCATTAACCTGAATGAGCTGACTGAGAATGAAACACCTATAATGAGCTCTTGTGGCCGTTTCCATATATTCTTATCATATATCATCAATCAGACTGAACTGTGCTGAACTGCTCAAATCAACCCTGATCTACATTAAACACACTGAACTCTACAGAATCAGCAGCTCTAGATATAATCACACAGCTAGTTTATCTTACTGGGTTAGTTAAAGTCTCATTTATTCAACTCTGTGTAGAAACCTTCCTAAGACACCTTTAGATTTGTTTGCAGGAGGAAAATGACACCTGAAACTCTTCATCACTTGCTGTCTTCAGTCTCTAAACGTCTTTAAGTGTTGTGAAAAGGAACGGCAACATTACAGACTGATAAATGCTTTACTGATACAACTTTATTTAAATGTGTTGCAGGAACAGAAATTGGTGATTAATAATAAAAGTCATGAGGAACACATTAAATCAGGATTATTTTATCATCTGCAGTGAAATACAAGTCAAAGAACATTTAGAAATCTCCACCTTCCTGATTCGCCTTTTCTATACTGTCCCAGTGTGTTCTGGTTTGGGGTTGAACATGTACTGAAACATTCATAGTTCTTGTTTCTTAATCAGCAAAAGTGCAAATAATATTAGAGTAAAGACATTCTGATGAACTGAAACAGATCAATAATAATACAGTCATGATTTCATTATTGTCACTCAGAAATTCATTGATATTTTTCCTGATTTTTATCTTCATCAGATTCTCAACAGTTCACTTTGGATCCAAACACAGCGCATACATATCTGGTTCTGTCTGAAGGAAACACAGCGGTGGAAAATAAAGGTTCAGTCCAGCCGTATCCTGATCATCCAGACAGATTTGATTGTTGGCATCAGGTGTTGTGTAGAGAGAGTGTGTGTGGACGCTCTTACTGGGAGCTGGAGTGGAGCGGTGTTGATGTGTTAATATCAGTGTCATATAAGAGCATCAGCAGGAAGGGTTCGGGTAATGAGTGTCTGTTTGGACTCAATGATCAGTCCTGGAGTTTGTGCTGCTCTGCTGACAGTTTCTCATTCTATCATAATAATATAAAGACTGATCTCCCTAAACCCTCCGTCAGCTCCTCTAGAAGAGGAGTGTATGTGGATCACAGTGCAGGAACTCTGTCCTTCTACAGCGTCTCTGACACAACAATGAGCCTCATACACACACTCCACACCACATTCACACACACACTCTATCCTGGATTCTGTGTTTATTATTCTTCAAGACTGAAGCTCTGTGATCTGACAGTGTAGAGTTCAAGATGTCTGAATCAGTCATCACTGCATTCTAGTTTATAATGGCCTGTTTCCTGCTAGACAGTTGATAGGGGGTTCTGGATTGGTTGCTAGGCGGTTACTAAGGCATTGCTAGGTGCTTGCTAAGCACTTGCTAAGGTGTTCTAGGTCATTGCTAAGGTGATGCTAGGTGGTTGCTAGGGTGTTCTAATTGGTTGCTAAGGTTTTGCTAGGAGGTTGCTAAGGTGTTGCTCGGTGGTTGCTTAGGTGTACTGTGTGGTTGCTAAGTTGTTGCTAGGGTGTTCTGTGTGGTTACTAGGCAGTTGCTAAGGCATTACTAGGCAGTTGCTATGGTGTTCTTAGTTGTTGTTAGGTAGTTGCTAGGGTGTTGTGAGTGGTTGCTAGGCAGTTATTAAGCGGTTGCTAGGTTGTTCTAATTGGTTGCTAGGCAGTTGCTATGGTGTTGCTGGTGGTTGCTAAGGCATTCCTAGGTAGTTGCTAAGGTATTGCTAGACAATTGCTAAGGTGTTGGTAAGTGGTTGCTAAGGGGTTCTGGTTCGTTGCTAGGATGTTTTGTGTGATTGCTAGGCAGTGGGGTGTTGTAATTGGTTTGCTAGGCAGTTGCTATGATGTTGATTGGTGGTTGCTCAGTAGTTGCTAAGGTGTTGTTAGGAAATTGCTAATGTATTGATAGGTGGTTGCTAAGGTGTTCTGGTTTGTTGCTAGGATGTCAAGTGTGATTGCTAGGCAGTTGCTAAGGCAATACTAGGTGGTTGCTAAGGTGTTCTGGGTCGTTGCTAAGGTGTTGCTAGGATGTTCTGAGTGGTTACTAGGCATGTTGCTAGTATGTTTATAGTATGAATTAGCATGTTGCTAGTATAAATTAGCATGTTGCTGGTATGTTTATAGTGTGAATTAGCATGTTGCTAGTATGTTTATAGTATGAATTAGCATGTTGCTGGTATGAATTAGCATGTTGCTGGTTTGTTGATTCATTAAATGGTAATAATAAACGTTTACAAAGCGATTTAAGGCTTTCAAAAATCACGATCGCAATATATAAGTCCATGCCTATTATCCAATGGCCAGAAAGTGATTCATTTTTGTTAAAATTTTGCTATTTGTTATGCAGCAAGCCCAGAGATTGTTGTGTACACTATGACTTTATATAAAATTAACTTTAATGTGTGATAGGAATAAAAAGTGATCATAAACGAATAATTTCTCAACTCATGGCGGCTTGGACCCGGAAACAGTATTACATACGTCACAAACACGTCACCACATAACAAGCGGATAGAAATTAGTCTCAGAAGAAGAAGATGGAGGAATAATAAGTTTATGTCGTATAACAGTCTGTTGCTTCCTCAAGCCGCCATAAATCCGCCATAAACATCTCCAGCTCTCCTTCATAGACCTTTTACGCAAAAACCGGAAGTACGTCAACAACATGTAAACCCAGTTGCGGTATGAGTTTTTTGGCGGAGAAAAGGCAGCTAGAGTGTTTTCGGCGAGCCTGAGTTGTCTTCCGAAGTTAATTAAATAAGTAATTAAATACATGCAATTAAAATAGGGGACAGCGGGGCAGAACACAGGGCCAGTTATAACACACTTGTTTTAAATACTTCCACACATGCTAGTATGATAAAACTTAGTGTATTTACTAGATGTCACAGCAATAAATTGTTTCATTATTAAAAAATATATATATTTTATTTTATTAGTTGAGTTTCGTGAACAGCTTATATTATTAACATTAATTTGTTCAGGTAGATATGCATAACGGTACACACAGGTGACCAGCGTTAGCTAAATACACTATGAACAATCTTAACTGCAGGTGGGATAGTGGTAAAGTTGGTTTTATATTTGCACATTCAGACTTTCCCCTTAACAATATAATTTTTAATACAAAGTATTATTTCCACACTCTAAATAGTGAAATCATATTAGCAGCCAATGACTATCAAAGTACAGCATTGTTCACAGTCAAATAACTAGTGATAATGTTGTTTTCAAGTCATGTTTGCATGGTTATTTCGATCGAATATTCAAAGTAACATGGTAAATAGTATAGAGACTTCTAAATGAAGGAATGTGTGAATATAAAACCAACTTTACCTCAATGCAGGTGTCACGTAGTCGTGATCCATCCTTGCTGCCTTAGCCACCGTGTCGCTACCTTCACAGCATAGCTGTTTAGACTGACGTTTGTAGGTTCTGTCATATACTGACTCCCTTCTCAAGGGAGCTGTAAAGTTGTTCCAAGGGAATAGGCTCGGGACAACACCACTCTTCAGGCGGCAAACGATGCAGCCACCACTGTAATCATCCAGAGCGAAGTGCCGGCTGCAGACATAGGTGCTACCTGTTTTACATTAAAACTATGCCCTTCCTCTCTTCACATCGCCTGTATCCATTTGGGTTTCAGGTTTGGATCCACAGGAAAAGAATGAAATAAAAGGTAGGGCTGTTTTTGGTTAGAAGACGAACAGCCTGGAACACAACAGAAACTGCGATTTTTCGACTCTGCCATTTTTCGTATCTGCTGCTATAATAGCAGGAAGTTCTAATGCACTACATTGACGTAATTCCGTTCGAAAAATGCGGAAGTGCGTAAAAGGTCTATTACAGTGCAGCGATTACAGTGTCATTCCCTCTCTGGCCACATGAGGGCGCGCGAGTGTCGCTGTATGAACTCATGATCAGATTCTACCAATGAACTCAATAATGATTCACTCAGATATAGAGATAATAATTAATGAGAACTATTTACACAAAACACTGAACTTGTCCTAACATGACGCTGTAATCTGCACCTTTAAACATTTTTATTTTCCAATTATTAAACAGCAGTTTTAGCGATCATAATAAAATAATAAATAATTGACAGAATGGCAGGAAGTCTTGGAAATCTCCAGCTCTCCTTCATTAATGTTGACGTCTCTCACTCAAATATGACACAGGGAAAGAGTCCGCTATGGGCTTATAGGAAACTTTGAGGAGTTTTACAATATATGGCAACCATTCCTCGAGCCCTGCACCAATATAATGCAGATTGTGAGCAGCAGTGTAGGGCTTAAGGTCGACTGTCCCCTATTGAGCGCTTCTTCACATCAAACCACTTTTACTGTCACATCAGCAGCAGCAGCAGCAGCAGCACGTGTGTTATGATGAGGGAAAAGCTGAGCTGCAGACTCCAGACAGAGCAAAATACACTGACATAGACAATATACAGCACACACACACACATACACACACACACACACACATACAGACTGTACATCTGTAATTTGCCGGAATGCTGCGCTGTGTGAAAGCAGAAGGAAGATTGCCGGAAAGAGCGCGTGCAAGTCTAGAACGTGCTGACCTGAGACGTCTGCTTTAGCCAATCAGAACAGTCAGACGCATTCACGTCCGCTCGGTTTACGAGAATAAAAGCCTGTGAATATTTTTCCAGACACATGTAGCTGCTGGATGTCAGTCAGATAACGTTTATATGTTCTTAATGCCAACTGTGTAAAAATATCACTAAAATACTCATGATAAGCCGCTGTTTGTTTACCTTCAAGCTCTGACGCGTGTGCCCGTGAAGCAGCTGGTGAGCGCCAGCACACACACATATCATGAACATCTCGACATGCGAAAGTGTTTCTCTATATATTTTCATCGAAGCTGTTCACAACACTGATCATCCACAGAGTTTGTGATGTAGTCAAATGTTTACGAACACAAGCGCAGCCGTTTAGAGCTCATTTCTGGTTAATGATGTCAGAATTTACCGGTATTTTGAAATGGATGTGTGAATGGTCCTTTCTGGAAAAATTCCGTAACGTCCTCGCCTGTGTGAACAGCGCTGTTTTGATTTTACAGATAAAGTTGTTCCGGAAATTTTCAACTGCATTCCAACCACTTAGAACACCCTAGCAACCACCTAATAACGACCTAGAACACCTTAGCAATTGCCTAGCAACACCTAAGCTACGCCATAACAACCGCCTAGCGACACTTTAGCTACTGCCTAGCAACCACTAAGCAACATCTATCTTGGCGACGCATTAGCAACCCCTCAGAGCACCCTAGCAACTACCTAGAACACCTTAGCAATCACCTAGCATTGCCTTAACAACCGCCTAGCAACCAATCAGAATAGACTTGCAACACCTTAGCGACCACCTATAAACACCTGTGACCACCTAGAAACATCTTAGCAACCATTTAGCAATGCCTTAGCAACTGCTTAGAAACTACGCGGAACACCCTAGCGACACCTTAGCAACTGCCCAGCAATGACCAAAAACACCTTAGCAACCGCCTAGCAATACCTTAGTAATAACCTAACAACACCTTAGCAACCGCCTAGCAATGACCTACAAAGTACCGCTCCTTCCTATATCTGTGTCTCTCAGTATACACCTCCTCACTCCCTGCGGTCTGCTGATACTCTCACCCTTCAACAGACACCCTGTAGACTAAAATCAATGGGGGAGAGAGCTTCTCTGTTGCTGCACACAGGTTATGGAATGCTCTCCCTAGTTTCAAGAAGATGCTAAAACTCATCTATTAAGACGGCGTTTCTACATTCTTCATTATTCTGTTCATATTTTAGAACTTTTTAATGTTTTGTATTTTATTGCATGTTTGATTTCTCTGTTGTTGTAGCGCTCTGGGTCTTAGAAAAGCGCAGTATAAATAAAATGTATTATTATTATTATTATTCATGCTTTTATCAGCAGCAGGGTGGATTACTGTAACGGCCTCCTCACTGACCTTCCCATTAAGACAGTCAGACAGTTGCAGCTCATCTAGAACGCTGCGGCCAGGATTCTGAGCAGATGCAGGAAATCAGAGCACATCACACCTGTCCTCAGGTCTCTACACTGGCTGCCAGTTACATTCAGAATAAAGTTTAAAGTATCATTACTGGTCTATAAATCACTAAATGGGCTAGCAGCTCAATACATGACAGATATGCTGACTGAATACAAACAGATCACTCAGATCTTTAGGATCATATAAACTAGAAACTCCAAGAGTTCAGTCAGAGCAGGGTGAATCTGCCTTCAGCTACTAACAGCGCCCCCTGCTGCTGGAATCAGCTTCCAGAAATGATCAGATGTGCTCCAACATTCGGCACATTCACATCAAGACTGAACACATCTGTTTAGCTGTGCCTTTACTGAATGAGCACTGTGCTGCGTCCAGCAGACCACACTATTATGACTTTTCTTCTTTATTATTCTTTTATAAATTCTTTTATAACCTTTTTTAACACATTTATATCTGTTTTTATGTTTTATTATTTGTTTTTATTTTCTTATACTGTGTCTTTTATTCTTGTTTATGTAAAGCACAATTGCCACTGTGTATAAAATGTGCTATATTAATAAACTTTCCTCGCCTGAGTATTTGTGTTTATAAATGCAGATTGTGATGGTTTTGTTTAATAAAGAACTGTTAAATGTCTTTTCTGAGTGTTTCAATGTGTTTTTATGATGAATAAGCAGCTGTTGCGTCTCTTTCCTTTATTTTCTTTATTTCAGGCTGTTGAGGATTGAAGATTCTGAATTGTTTGATTATTTTGATAATAACTTTTGCTTTTTATGTCATAAATATGAACCCAACATCAAATCTACAGTAGTTTGTCTGTTTAAGTCAGATTGCAGAACAGTTTTTTTGACCGAGCCTGATCGAGTCTATTGTACCTTTGTATTTTGTTTGCATATCTTCAGTAAACCCTTTTTAAAAGAAGATTCGGTTTTACTCGCGCTTTTTTAATTCTGGTTGTTGGATTAGCTGCAAAATGTGGTGCATAAGGATGTGCATGAAAGATGTGCCACTACAATCATTTTATTGATCATTAGTGAAGGATTTGATTATTAGTATCTGTCATTTGATTGTGTTTTTATATTTTATTGTTATTATTTTCCTATTATTATTGCTTCATTATTATTTCATTTCTCCATGTTGTTATAATCTTATGACTGTGTGGGCTGATGTTTTCATGAGTAAGAGATTAGAGAATGTCTCCATTTCGAGGTCTGTCTTGTCTCTGGATGTTGTGATGATTATTTTGATGGTCTGTTTGTTGATTAGGTTACACTGCATCTACATGCCAATTAACTCTCATTAGATTATAAGTGGGGTTAGAGTAAGTTGACATGTACTGGCAAAGTTTCTTATAGTCAGTTAAATGTCTGTTGAATCAGCAGATATGAAGCAGACAGTCTACTAATACTCAAATGGACCATCAGATTAAAGTGTGACCTGTTGTGCAGCAGTAATGGTCCACTGCTGTTGCTTGTGCTATAACACGGATGAAATCGGAGGATTGAATCATACACAACTAAGATTATTCAGTAACTCTGCTCTTTCTTTATCATCATGGCTTCGTCTCCTGCTTCTGCTCCTCTGGTTTTCTCAGTTATTTCCTATATTGACAGGAGACTGTAATTGGGTTGAATGCTGGTTAACAGGTTTGGGTGTTGGGCGGATCCGCTGGCTTGTTGTCTGGATGCCCAGAGAAACACATTTTCTGACAGGATCTGGCGTCCGGGGCGAGATCTTATTCATCTGGTGTGAAGAGTGTGATCCAACACTGGGTTAATTAGGTTAATGAGCCAAGTCATTATATAATAGTGGTGTGTTCTGTAGACAATGGAAAAAACAAGGGAGTAATAATATTGACCTTAATATTGTTTTTAAATGTGTGAAACTGCTTTTATTCCAGTTAAACTAAATTAAATTAGATTTTATCCAAAATAAAAAATATTAAAGGAATTACTGTGTAGATTTCTGTGCTCAATTAAACATTACTTGGGAAATATCTTTCAAAATAATATATAATAATTCATATTAATTATTTTTATATATATATATATATATATATATATATATATATATATATATATATATATATATATATATACATAATAATAATATTAAAGTTGATGATTAAAGTTTTTACAATTATCCATTATCCTTAGTTCAATAGAAAGAAACAAAAGAAAATTGACTTTCATATAAATTAATTATTAATTCCCCACACAAGAGAAACCAAACAATCAGCACAGAAAAGACCATTTTGGTAGCAGGTGAGCACAATAACCACAATTCTTTATATCAGGAGCAAATGTGCAACACTGTCAGGACATTTGGGGGTCCTGCCCCACTCTTAGATCATGTGTAAATCTGCAATACATCAAGAGACTCCAAGTTCATTATAGTGACTTAAAACAGTGACATAAGCCAACTCCTGAAACAGCCAGAAAACACAGCCTTATTACTCTACCATCAATATCTCAGCATTAAACATTTAAAATATTCATCTCAAAGCTTTTAATCATCAAAGACAACAGCTCACAGTATCCTCACAGCAGTGCTGTAACACATAAACAGCATGTGTGTCTCAATCCCTGATCATACCTGCACACAGCTACAACATCTGCTACTCAGCGATGGCACCTTCAGGTATCCTCAACTGCTCATCAGATATTAATACACATGATTATGTGCATCACAACGCTAAATACAATATATAACATGATTATTCAAACTTAACTTTCCCTAAAAGAGCATTGATGATGCACAACTTTCATTATTTCCTCCATTTTGTGTGCTCGGCGTGACCGCCACACTCCCTCCTCACAACCGCCACTCCAATAGAGACAGCTCATGACTGGGAATTACCATATTCTGTCTATCCTGCACCATTACCGTGAGTAGGTTTACAGCATTTACATAACAATAATATTAAGAAGACATATTTACAGAATATTTGTGTTTTGATTTGTCACATGATGTTGTAGTGCACCCTTTAAACTAAATTTTACATATTTTTTAAAAAGAACTTTTTAGGAATCATATTTTAAAAAATGAATTCAAAATAATAAAAAAATTACAGGGCTTTATTATGCCATATACATCTCCAGCTCTCATTCATTAACAGCCCAGCGTTTGTTATTCCCTCTCTGGCCACATGAGGGCGCGCGAGTGTCGCTGTATGAACTCATGATCAGATTCTACCAATGAACTCAATAATGATTCACTCAGATATAGAGATAATAATTAATGAGAACTATTTACACAAAACACTGAACTTGTCCTAACATGACGCTGTAATCTGCACCCTTTAGGCATGTTTTTTATATATATTTTCCAATTATTAAACAGCAGTTTTAGTTTTAAAATGATAAATAATTCACAAAATGGCAGGAAGCCTTGAAAATCACCTCTCATTCATTAATTTTGACTTCTCTCACTAAAATGTATATTAATATAATTATAATAAATAAACTATACTCACATTTACTTCATTAAGCTGATCAGTTTAATGCAGAGGAATCTGTTTATCTGTTTTATCCAGCAGAAATGGTCAATACTGAAACACAACAGAACAATTGACAACACATCAAACAATTATAGATATAGCACATTTATTCAGCATCAAATCATCCATTTCACTGCACTTTCTGGAGCCGGCATTAGCTGTTATTGCAGAGATATTCATATTCTCTTATCATGTCATTTATACAGCTCATGTGGAAATAAAACATGTTGTTGTTGTGAGATTCTGAACAGATCAATTCTGATGAACACAGAGATGGAAGCCCACCCTGACCACCATTACAATAAACAGGATTTGACTGTTTTCATGTGTTTTGTTTGTGACTTTAACCTTTATGATGATTCACTATTCACTAGTTCAGCTTTGAAAACTAAATGACTTTCATTAAAAACTCTTTCAGCAACTAGAATTACATCTGACTAAAGAGGAAACCCTGTGCAGTTCTGATTTTAATGTTCTCCATTTATTTGCTGATCCTCTGTCTGTATTCACACTGGCACAAAGCTGACCTTTAGGCTTATTTGCATCTGTTTTATCAGTGAAAGGACAAAACATTTGGTTAAAATATACTGATTACACAGAAAATAACTCCAATCACAAGCAAAACAGCAACATCAACACAACCACAGACTGTTCAATAGTCTCAAACATGTCTCTGATCATTTTGGGTTCAACATTTCAACTCTTATTTGTCCTGATGGTAAAATGTCAGCAGTTTGGAGGAAGTGATGAAACACACTTACTGTAATTCTCTCTAAACTTCTCTTGCTAAAATGCTGAAGAGCATCAACTCAGCACGCGGTGCAGGGCGGAACACTGTTGTGTAGGTGTGATTCTGTGTGTGACATCACAGCACCGCTACACCTATCAGATTGCCGAATGCTCCACATTCTAATAGAACCTCTGGCGGTGCTTTGATGTCATTCTCCACCAATCGGTTTGCACAGAGCCGCTTCAAGCAGGAGCCAAGATGGCAGCGGAGTGAATGGTCACGATTTTTAGGTACTACGAGGAGTTTTAAAGTTAACAAAGCGGTTAATTTGCATGGAAAGTCTTAAATTTTGAAAGCGTATGTGTTCCTGAATATTTTAAACGGACCTTATTTAATCTCTGAAGTGAAAATGGGGGAAAAAAGAAAGAATCAGTCCCTTCAGGAAAGTGCTATATTGGCTGGATACCTCGTGGAAGAAGGGGGCATGGAGTCTGCAAACATGGAGAATATCGATCTTGAAATTGGTGCCAATGAAGAGGTTTTTGCAAAGCCTATTTTTTCTACTCCATCCAAAAATCATACGAGGTCAAAAGGTACGGATGAAATATCCTTATCTACACTCCTTGACGTGATTCAGAAGCTAAATGGATGAAACGCACGACAAAGAGATTTCCATTGACAATACGGTCGCAGTCTCCTGTGGAAAACTAGATAAATTGTGTGAAAAAGTCTCCCACATGAGTGAAGAGATCAAGACGCATGGTGTAAGAATAACTCAAACTGAGAAGAATAAAGAACTGCAGGCAGAAAACCTACGTCTAAAAGAGAACTTTGACGAAATGCAGCGCTACTCTCGGCGATGGAATCTCAAGTTACAAGGGGTTGCAGAGCGCAACGGAGAAGACACGAGAAGCGTGACGATCAGCATCCTAAAAACAGGTGGACCCTGGTATACAAGACAAGATGGAAGATGTAATTGATGTTGCTCACCGCCAGGGGCTAAGGAGGTCTGCCGGAGCTCCTCGTAACATCGTGATGCGTTTTACTATGCGTACCTACAGGGACATTGTATGGCGAGCTGCAAAAGACTCTCGCTATCTAACTTAGCAGAAAACAGATTTCGCATCAAGGAGGCGTTAATCAAATATGTGGATGCAGGAGCCAAGTTACGGCCTTTAGTCAAGAAGGCTCGTGAGGAAGGCAAAAAGGTTTCGTGGAATGGCCTTTATGCTTTTGTTGCTGGAAAAAAGCTTGAACTTATTCCCTGAAAACTTCACGGAGCAAATGTTCTTAATGTGGTACAAATGTTGTACAAAGATAATAATAGCTGTGTAATTCTAAATTCATGTACTTTATTAAGATTTCCTGTGCTCCGTGGTATACGACAGGGCTGTCCCTTGAGCCCGTTCTTATTTTTATTTGTTGTAGAAACTCTATCTATAGATATTCTACACAATAATGATTTGGTTGATATTTAACAGAGAGATTCGCATATCACAATTAGCAGATGACACTCCACTATTTTTAAAGGATAAAGATCAAGTGTCTCCTGTTTTACCCATTATTAATGCATTCTCTAATGCTTCTGGACTCAAACTAAATTTATTAAAATGTGAAATGATTTGCTTGTATGACATCTTAGATGCAAAAATTGAAAATATACCAATCAAAAATGAAGCAAAATACTTAGGAATTAATATAACAACAAATCTAATTAGCAGACAGTTTTTACATTGTTCAACAAGATTATCTAAAGTAAAATATAGTTTTAACAGTGGCTCCAAAGAGATTCATCAATTCTAGGCAGAGTCTTCTTAACCAAAACAGATGGATTATCTAGATTAGTGTACCCCTCATTATCTTTAGCAGTGGATAATCACACCTCTAAAAAAATTGATAAAATTTTTCTTGATTTTATTTTGGAATAATAAGCCTCACAAATTGAAGGGAGTGAGGGGGGTCATGAAGTCCCAAATTTTGATGACACCAATAATACTTTTAAAATCAATTGGCTGAAGAGATGCTTGCTTGGTTCAGACTCTATGTAGTATTTTTATTCCAAACAATACATTTAAAGAGATTGGTGGCCTTTCTTTTTTAATGAAATGCAATTACTCCGTTGGTAAATTACCTATTAAATTAGCTCAATTCCATCAACAAGCTCTTTTAGCCTGGAAACTGACTTACAGCCACAAATTCTCACCCAACAAAACCATTTTCTGCAATAATGTAGACCAGTGGTTCTCAAACTGTGGTACGCGTACCACTAGTGGTACGCGGAGGAATCGCTAAATAATGAAAGAAACAATTAACACTTTTAATCCTTTAATGTGTAATATAACATCGATGTGATCAGCATTGGCTGTTTTGTGAAGCGTACGATCACAACGCTGTGCTTAGAGTGTTTATTTTAGTGCATTGTGTCATAAGCTGCTGAAAATCAGTTTCCGAAATTTAAGAATTGATTCAGAAGCGTGATTTGACTGACATGAAAAGTGGCCAATCACAGTCGACCTTGTCTAGTTGCGTGAAACGTAAGGGCGGGACAAAGGCTTTCTGTGTTGCAGAGACAGAAAAAACAACTTAAAAACAAATGTTTTGTTGGAATTATACTTCTCGGATGTTTTCACTACAGAGATGTCTAGCAGAGTAATTAAACCGTGGACATATTTCCTGCCTATTTGATGATCTTCATACACGTTTCGCTCTCCGACAGCGAGTCGACTCGCCTCTGACCTGTCACTCCTCCAAATACATTAGGTGCGTTCGACTTCATGCAGCGCTGCGCAGATCGATCGAAATCTGTCTTAAAGCGGTGCATTCTGGTTAGAAATCTTGTCCGGATTGATGCTGCGCCGATGCCACGTGACTGTCACATGTGGCATCAAAGTACCGCGACAGCGCTCCGGGATCAGACGGCAAACTCAGACCGTGCAGCTTCTGAAGAGCGACTGCAGGAGCTCTGATGACGACACCGATATTACACGATTGGCCGAGTTCACCACATGACAACAAACACGTGTATTTCGGGTTTATAATTGGACAAATTCCGATTCAAACGTTTCAAAACAAACAATTCACTTTTCACACCCTCTCTATCCTGTACACATCTTGCTTATTAAAAGACTACAAATATTTTACTGCAGTAATCATCTTTTGTTAAATAGTCTGGTTATAAAGGTTAGCTTGTTTGCACAGGTTTATTTTTAATTTTAACTTTTTATACAGACTATTTACTGCATTCATGAACGATTTAAATGATGTATTTAGTGTATATTTTAGTGAATAACCTAAATAAGTCTTCTATCTATAAATGTACACATATGTAAACCCTTTTTTTAGCATATTCAAACAAGAAGTATTAGCCCAAAGATTGATGTTTAACTCCTAGAATTTATGCTTATTGCTTTGTATTTAATAGACCTGTTCGTTTTTATGTTTATATTAACCTCTCATTTCCTCTTATTTCTCTCATGCATTTGTTATATATTTTATTCATAATTCTCTCTTATTGTTTAAAAAAGAACTACAGTTTGTAGAAACTGTATTCTGTTTTATTTGTAAATGTTTTGTTGTTATAAATAAAAATAACAAAAAAATATGATGACGCCATGTGATCTGTCATCATGACTGCAGCAACTTTGAGTCCCGAGGTGTCCAGCTGTCCGTCTTGACGGCTCCGTCTTCAACTCCGCCCCCGCCTGCGCTCGACTAATCTCGTTGATCACCGGCTGCAGCTGAGCTTCATGTCGAACGCACCTTTTGAGTCCCGAAGTGTCCAGCTGTCCGTCTTGACGGCTCCGTTTTCAACTCCGCCCCGCCTGCGCTCGGCTAATCTCGTTGATCACCGGCTGCAGCTGAGCTTCATGTCGAACGCACCTATTCTGAATGGCGGCGCGGGAATGGAGGTATTGCGCAATTACTAATTTCTGCAAATGAGGCGAGTGCTTTATTTTAACACGAGAGAGCGCATTCATGTACGCAAATCGCTAAAACAGATATGTGAGCTCTTAAATAGGCTTTTTTCAAATGAACTGCAAGTGCTCTCATGATCGCCTGTGTGCTCAGATAGAATACAATCGCGATCTCTCCACTATTAAAGTAGACATTATTTATCTTTGCTCCTTAACTAAATTTAGTCAAAAGTATTCAAAGTTATCAAGTATTTAGAAATAGATTGATACATGATCGATGACAATGCTAATGGTCTTCTTATTTGGCTGTGTTGTGAAGTGAAACTTACTTTTAGCAAAGGTGGAACATTTTTTATTTCTTTACGACAAAATAATTATGCTGGAAATGTTTCTGGATGAGGTATTTGTGTGATTTATACATTTAGCTGTATTCTGATCTGTGTTAAAGCATTACAGGTCAAAGCATTCCATTGTTAGCCTTCTTATTGTTTATTTATCACAATTTACAATAAGGCTCTTAAAGCACTGCTTTGATAAATGTAGTGTCGTCATATTTCAAATACCTCAAGTAAAATGAAGTCATTTGTTTTATTTTTTTACTGACAGTGTACTTGTATTTTTTTACGTTTCTATTTTAGATTAAGATCAAGTGTAAAATAAAATCTACATGTGATGTACAGCTATTTAAGAAACAGATTTGCCATATTGTAAAGAAAAATAGTGTAAAATATGTAAATAAAAGGCTAAATTTAAATCTTTTTACCATATACTTTAATTTAACCTTTCAACGCTTAAAAATATATATTTTTAAAAATGGGCAAAAAGTGTCTCTATGGCCTTAAAGATTATTTGGTAGTTTTACCAGTGCTATTGAAAAAGATTAATTGTCATGAAAGGAAAAATTGACTATACTTCCTTTGTTAGTGCAAATTATACATGTAGCTTTGGGATGTAAGCAATCAAACCATTAAATCAGGTTTACACTTAAAAAAAATGTGATTTCATAATGAAAATCAGATTTTTAAAAAAAAGTAACCAACTAGTACTTTTTAAAAGAGTAATTTGTACTTTTACCTAATATTAGTATTATTTACTAAAATTTGTGTTATTTTAGCAGTGTAATAGTATTTTTACTTGAGTACAAAAAAGATTTCACAAGCACTTAGTGCAGGTTTATTATATTATTAATATATGATTAATAAATATTATTATTAATGGTTTTTATTTGTATCTATTCCTATGCAATGTTTTATGGGTTGCTGAGAATACATTTCAGGTCTTCAATACATAGCATGTCAGTCTTGAAAAAAAAATAGGTGCTGGAATTGATTTTCATTAGGCTGTGCCTGTATGAACCCTGTCATGTACATTTAACATTTATTTCAAGATTTGTCTGAAAGTGTATGAATATGACATATAGCCTATATTTATAAGGTCCAAGCAGCATTTCCAGCTTTTGATGAATAGGCTACTATGAATACTTTAGATTTAAGTACAGCAGTTTTCTTTTTACTTTTTAAGAACAGCACCATTTTTTTATGAACTTTTAAAAGCACATTTTAACTAAAACTTTTTTTTTTTATCTGCAAGCACAGTTAATGTTCAGACTATTTCAAATGTTTAAAGTGACTGACAATAATACATATTCTTACTAATAGGAAGTAATCTGCATCGTTTTAAAACTGTGCACACCTGTAGCTGCTTAATTAGGCTTAGGACGCTATTTTTTAATACTGGTTAAAAAATAGCGTCGTAAGGTGGTACTTGGAGAGACGATTTATTTCTAAGGTGGTACTTGGTGAAAAAAGTTTGAGAACCACTGATGTAGACATTAAGATAAATAATAAATCTTTTTTTCTGGGATAAATAGTTTAACAAAAACATTATTTTTGTTTCTGATCTTTTTAACAGTAACGGGGATCTTTTAACTTATGAGAGTTTTATAAACATTTATCAATTCCCTGTTCGCTTTATTATAAAGGCTATAACTAGTGGACTATGTCTGATGAAAGCAGCTCTTAATTATGAGGCAGCTTCCAAACAATTGTCACAGTTACACCTAGGAGGAAGATCTAGTCTTAGTAAATAAAGCAATAATAAGTTTATACATCAAGTGTCGCAGTCACATAACGCAATCACTCCTAGAGGAAAGTTTAAAGGTTCCATAATTGTTAATATTCAATGGAGGAAAACATGATTATCACCATATAAATTATGCATTCCTAATAAAATGAAAGAGGTGCACTTTAAATTTTTATTGTAATGCACTTTTATCCAAATATTGTGATGTTACTGATATTTGCACATTTTGTAAGAATGAATGTGAAGACATTTGTCTCTTCTTTTTTTCTTGCGATGTATCATCACTGTTTTAGGATGATTTAAGTTCATATTGTTTTTCCAAGGTTAATATGAGTGGTAATTTGTACCTTAAGGATGTTATTTGTTATTCTGAAAACCAAAACAAGTCGCTAGAAGCCACTGTGAACTTTCATAAACTTGCTGGGAAATTTTACTTTCACAAACAGCGGTTCCTTAAAAAAATCCAATCTTTATAGACTTCCTGTGTGAAATAGAACATTTAATTAAATCTCTCAGATTAATTGAGAATCAGAAATGTGCTTCTTTCTTGAGCAAATATGATGAGATCTTTCATGCTACTTGAATATTTATCTCTTTTTTCTTTTATCTTTTTACATTTTTATATTATTTTTTTATTCTTTTATAAATTGTGTTCTATTGTTGCTCTTTATCTTGTGTATGTAATGTGATTATTGTGTAAAAGAACTGTTATCTTTTACTGTATTCTAAGTTGTATTATACAGTTTCTTGAAGTTAATTAAAAAAAGAGCCGCTTCAAGCAGAAACACGCCTTTCATTGGTCTCCTGTCACATGAGTGTGGATGCTGCCAAGTCCATCAATTCTTCATTACTGACTAAATAAAGTTGCACTAGAATTTCCTTATTAAATAATCTGCATAAATAAAAGAATTAATTAATTTAAATGGCAGAAAATGATTATCTAAAATTTATAAGAGCATTACAAGACATTTAAAAATGATATAAGCTACTTATTTATTGAGCTCCAGAGAGGGGGAGCATGAGCTGTCGCTCCTCCTCCTGTAAGCTGTTTTAATGCGTACACCAACCCCACCCCTAACCCTACCCCCAGTGACATCACTCGTAGAAGAAGTGCAAAAAAGGTGGAGCTCAAGCTTAAGCTCCCCCTCTCTGGAGCTCACCTCTCCTCAAATGGCTCTGCAGCGAGCACCACTTGGGGTTTATTTCTATTTCTGCATTAGACTGTCCTCTAGTGGCGGAGTTTATTATGACGCACACAGGAAGTGTCAGAGCTGAGAGGAATCGAAAGTTTACTCAAATACCGTAAGTAATTGTCGGTGTTGGGTGTGTTGAGTCGGTGTCTCTGTATGAGCAGTAAAATGGCAGAATCCAGTGTTTCTTGGGCTCATCATTTCAGCTGTTCGGTGTGTCTGGATCTCCTGAAGGATCCAGTCTCCATTCCGTGTGGACACAGTTACTGTATGAGCTGCATCACAGACTGCTGGAATCAGGAGGATCAGAAGAGAGTCTACAGCTGCCCTCAGTGCAGACAGACCTTCAGCCCCAGACCCGCTTTAGCTAAAAACACCATGCTGGCTGAAGTGCTGGAGAAACAGCAGAAGAGCAAACTACAAGCTGCTGGTCCTGCTCAGAGTCCCGCTGCATCTGGAGATGTGGAGTGTGACGTCTGTACTGGAGCCAAAAACAGAGCCGTCAAGTCCTGTCTGGTGTGTCTGAACTCTTACTGTCACACTCATTTCCAGCTACATCAACAACTGAATCCGGGAAATCAACACAAAGTGATTGAAGCCACTCATAAACTGCAGGAGATGATCTGTCCTCAACACAAGAAACTCCTGGAGATCTTCTGCCGCACTGATCACTGCTGTATTTGTTATCTGTGTATGGTGGATCAACACAAACACCATGACACTGTTTCAGCTGCAGCAGAGAGGACTGAACTACAGGTATGAACACACTTATGCTCAATTATTAATAATGTCTCTTCATTTCTCCACTTTTAAAGCTGTTTCTCTGATCTTCTCTCCAGCAGACACATGTAATAGACTTTGGTCAGGATGGTGTCATATTAATGTTTGACAGGAATTAAAACACCTGTGAGGGACTAAAGTACAGTGTGTTCAGTGAATTACTGTTTAATTGACTAAATCCCCGTAAAATCCCACATTCACCAATAATACAGCATTACAGATTCTACATCACAGAGCTCAACAGTGTTTTATATCAACAGGTTGTTGTGAATGAAATATAAGCTAAATCATAATGAACTCTGGGAGCAGCAGTGATGTGTTTAGAGTTTTATTTTAAGCTGTTTAATGTCGACCTCTGCATAAACAGATGAAGCTTAATGAAAGTATATCGCTGTTATTTCCACTGTAAGAGCTGAGTGGTATGACATGATGGATAAATGTGCATTAAACATTCACAGTCACCGGCCACTTTATTAGGTACAGCTTACTAGTACCGGGTTGGACCCCGTTTGCCTTCAGAACTGCCTTAATCCTTCATATCATAAATTCAACAAGATACTGGAAATATTCCTCAGAGATTTTGCTCCATATTGACATGATAGCATCACACAGTTGCAGCAGATCGTCTTGACCATGTCTACATGCCTAAATGCATTGAGTTCTGACTATTACAGCTTTACAGTGACGTTTATTTAACTCTTGTTCACTGTGAATCCTGCAGAGTCGGCTGAGGGAAACCCAGAGCAGATTCCAGCAGAGACTCCAGGAGAGACAGAAGGAGCTGGAGGAGCTGAGAGAGGCTGTGGAGTCTCACAAGGTGAGTTTGAGCAGAAGAACAGCAGCTGAAGAGGCCTTTCACACTCCAATGCTTCTGTGTGTGTGTGTGTGTGTGTGTGTGTGTGTGTGTGTGTGTGTGTGTGTGTGTGTGTGTGCGTGCGTGCGTGTGTGTGTGTGTGTGTGTGTGTGTGTGTGTGCGTGTGTGTGTGTCTGACAGCGCTCTGCACAGGCCGCAGTGGACCACACCGAGAGGATCTTCACTCAGCTCATCTGCTGGATTGAGAGAAGCCGCTCGGAGCTCACGCAGATGATCAGAGATGGAGAAAAGACTGCAGTGAGTGGAGCTGAAGAACGACTGGAGCGACTGGAGCAGGAGATCAATGATCTGAGGAGGAGAAACGCTGAGCTGGAGCAGCTTTCACACACAGAAGATCACATCCATTTCCTCCAGGTGACACACAGGACAGTGGAAGAGCATGTGGAGCAGAGATTGTGTTTGTGTGTCTTCAGCTGCTGTTTCTGTTGTGTCTGTGTAGAGTTTGCAGTCTCTCTCTGTCCCTCCTGGATCTACAGACTCATCCAGCTTTATTAGCAGCTCGCAGCTCGCTTTTGATCAACTTGCTGAATCTGTGTCTCGTCTGAGAGACAAACTGCAGCAGTTCTGCACTGAGGAGATGAAGACCATATCTAGCAGAGGTCAGATTTATATTTCCTGACATGTTTCAGATGATTTTAAATGTATTTGTATTGTTTAACAATGTTTACTGTAAATCATCTGTTTGTCTCCACAGTGAGCAGCATTAGCAGGATTCCCGCTCCTGAAGCACAGACCCGTGAGCAGTTCCTCCAGTGTAAGTGACTCTGATCATACTGAACATTAAAGATTATAGTTATATATTGTGTTGGATTCCTTCATATGAGGCAGAGAGTCTCTGATGGCTGTAATGTGTTTTATTCTGGAACCAGCAGAAACAGTGAAAACTAGAAGTAAACACACAAATCAGCACAAAGCAGATTGATAATGAACTCTGACACCTTTACAGTTCATGATCAGGCGTTTGTGTACAGTGAACAGTAGATGAGCTGTGTAAAGTCACAGATAAACAATAATTGGCTCAGTTAACAGTTTCAAAACAAAACTTACACACCTCACTCCGCTCACCAAGGGCTGCTACAGTAGCTTTAACACGTGTAGTGATGTTCACCTGGCTAAACAGCACACACACACACACACACACACACACATGTAAACAGGAGACAGTAAAACACACACGCTTATAATGCTCATCATCACGATTGCAGGACTTGCATTAACCAGCATATGTCACTGGAATATATCACTGAGCTCCTGAGACGAGAGCGTTCTGATGAGTGAGATGTTGTGTGAGGTTTCGGGGTTTTGCTCAAAGCCATTAACCTGAATGAGCTGACTGAGAATGAAACACCTATAATGAGCTCTTGTGGCCATTTCCATCAGGGCTGGACTAGGGCAAAAAATCGGCCCTGGCATTTTGGGCCAGAGCAGCCCACTACATTCAATGCTATCTATCTATGCACATACAATATTTTTATCAACTCATATTCTATAAAACACAAAAGCCATATATATATATGAAATAAATAAATAAATACAAACTTTAATCTCAATTTAATTTCTGTATACTGTCTATAAAGATATTTGTTGAGTTCTAAAAAATACACTATTCATTATTTTTCTTCGCATAAGTCCCATATTTATCAGGGGTTGACCCAGTGGAATGAACTGCCAACTATTCCAGCATGTTTTATGCAGCAGATGCCTTGCCAGCCACAACCCAATATTGGAAATCACCCATACACACTCATTCACACACACTCATACACTACAGCCAATTTATCTTATTCAATACACTATTCACTCAGCCTATATTCAATAATAAACATAACAAAAACTGCCTGCTAATGCATCGGTAAATCTTCAAAGGGAACAGTGTACTTTATAACCTCTTTCACCTCATCCTGCTTGCTGTTTCACTATCTAAACAATGAAAACATAATATAAGGAAATTTGTTTCATTTTGATATTATGATTAACAGACACCAAACAGCCTTGTGTAGCTGCATATTTATATGACCGTCATCTTCACTCTGCATATTTATAACAAAACAGGGCTTAAATATAACTGCCTCCTTTCATTTTCATTGAAAAAAACAACCTTTACCCCGTCTCTTTTGCAGTATATCAGTTTTAATAATCAATAATGGCCATTATAACAGTATAACGTACAATAAATTTATAGGATAAAGGTAAGCAATCAGTCAATGTGCAGAATCAGTGTATGTTACATAAATTAATATATTAGCTTATCTTTGCACTCAGCCAATACAGTTACCTGTGAACAAGCGAATTAGAAGACATAAGAGTTGTTAGATAGACAACAAAATTAATTCAATATCACGTTTAACAACTATAGTGAGATGAGATCATCCAGCACCAGCAGATGAACTGTCTGACATGCACTATACTCTCACCCGGGGCCTCATGTATGAAGACTTGCGTGGAAATCTTACTAAAACATTGCGTATGCACAAAGCTGTAAATGTGCGTACGCAGAAAAAAATTCAGATGTATGAAACACTGCGTACGCCGAATCTCACGCATATTCTTTTGTACATCTGAATGAACGTGAAACTGAGCGCAACATGCACGAGCACAAAACCCCTCCCTGCCTCCTCCCCCGTATGAATATGCTAATGACTCTACTTTGGCAAAACCCAACGAAAAAGCAAAGGCAAAATCAAGCAAAAAAGAGAAACTCTGAACAGAATATGAATTGGAGGTGCTGTTTTCGGAGGTAGACTGGAGAAAAGCGATGTTATTTGCAAGTTTGTTCTCCGGAATTAACAACAAAAGAAAAAAATAGAGTGGGAGAGTTTAGCTGATGCGGTTAACACAGTTAAGTCTGAACATCGCACAGTGGAGTTAAAAGAGAAATAGTGTGATTTATAAGTGTAAAATGTTGTAGTTCCCTAAACAGCATTAGTGGCGCAGCTCGTAAAACGCATGTTAACATGTTTTGACACATTCGAGCATGAACTCGGTTCGAATCCAGCATCTGATGTACTCAGTCTTCTTTTTTTCCCCGCTACATATCAGATTTTGCCTACTATTTATCAGGAGAAAGACAAGTAGGAATCATTAATAAAGCTGTGCATCATATTTGCACATTTATTGAATGGAAATGTTTCTGATTCACGCATGCAAATTCATCTTCAGGTGGTGCCTTTATAGCAATGTGCGTGCAGTAGATCGCTCCCATTACAATGGGAAAACAGGCGACCGCTGCAAATTGTGCTTTAATGTTTGGCTGGTCAACTGTATGGTATGGAAATTGTAACAGAAATTAGCTCATTTTATGAATATTAATAATCAACAATAACGGTTTATTCTTAATTATTAATATTCTGGCTTAAGCTTCAGTCAATCTGGTCAAACAAACATATGATTGTATATGATCCTGCCCGATCGACCAAGCGGATTCTCAGATTATGAATATTAATTATCAACAATAACAAATTATTATTAATCATTAATATTCCGGATCAATTTATTGTCAGTTTGACCAAACAAACACAAGCAGAGCCGCCGCTCTTCCGAGCAGACACGGTAATGATCCATTCATTCAGAAAAAGGGAATTTAATTGCTACTTCTTGTGAAGTAGATTAATCATTTATAAGTTTTAATGAACTTATAACCGCTAGGCAGGGGAATCTGTATTTCAGTGACATTTTCTCGTGAGGCAAACAATACAATTCATTTGATTATAATGGAATTTATTGACTAGTCAGACAGATAACGAACAAAACGCACAAACATACATTAAACACAGAACAAAGGTAAAACACATGGAGATAACGGGTCTATACGGGACTATAAAACATGTACAAACAGAGAGAGATGGCAAAGCGCGGAAATATAGAGTTCAGATAGAGTGGCAAAATCTGGTTTCAGTTCCACAAACACCATTAAGTATCACCAAGATTATAAAAAACACCTTTTTGATAAAAGGGGCACAGCTTATTTGCATAACTAAAATACCTGGACTTTCATGTCTGGAGGTCTCTCTTTTTATGCGGGTCTCTTCCTGATGAAACTCCTTTGATGTCCTTCTTGATGGGTTGAGTTTGTAATACAGTTCGGACGAACACGATCGCAAACTTTAAACTGAGTTTACTTTGCCGGAAAATAAGAAAGCCTGGCGGGAAAGTCCATGCGGCGTAGAAAAGCCGCGTGGCCCTCAAAGGGGCCACCGTCGATGATGTTCTTTGTTCGGACTACTCTCCAGGATGTTTGGGGAGAAGTCTGGTTATACCTGCGGGTCACGTGACAACCCGTTCAGCATTCTGACCAATGATTTCAGGGGAAAGTTTGAGCGCGAATCCTTCCTTTGTCTCGAGGCTGCTCATATGCAAATTTGAGTGTCCGCCCAAAGCATGCGGACAGGCATTTAATACAGGGATTTAAAGAATAAAGCAATGCGAGTTATGATCTTGCTCTATGCATCATGTGTTGTAAAATGTCAGCAGAAACCCATCTGTACCAAACATGGGGGGTTTAAAAGTACATCAACATGATTTTTCCCATCCTCACATTATTTATGCTTTAAAAAGGCCTAAAGGGACCACGCATACAGGTTATATGAGGGGTTATACAGGTAAGAAAAGTCAGAAATGAGATACGAAGTTTGCAAACATAACATTTTAGTTCCCCTTCGGGGGGAACTTCAGCACTATAAGTGGATTTGATTTGTAAAATCCACGCATTGGGAGGATTCGGATCAGAAGCTGTTGTCTGGAGAGTATTGAACGGGCCAATGAATGAAATTAATTGGCAGCGTAAGCTTGCGCAGGTGTGCGACATCTGCAATTATCTCAGCATATAAGCACACCTGAAGCCAGCAGACGGCATCCTTTTTGCTTCAGATCCTTTCTGAGTGAGTCGATGAGGGTTCCTCTTGCTGATCAGCACTTCAGAGCGAACGAGTGTGTCTCCCGGTCCAGAGTGGGTCTTCGCGGTGGCAGACGGTCGAGCTGGGTTACTCCCTTGCCTGCGGTTCTTTGGGTCCGGTCCTCCAGAGCGGTGCGTATAGTTGCAAACTTTCCTAAAAGAGCAACACAGTCGTGCAGCACGTCCTTTTCAGGATGGCGCTCCGACTGTGCGTTTCTGGATGCGGGGGTTTCCTGGCTCCGGATGATGGACACGATCACTGCATTGCATGTTTGGGGGTCCAGCATGTTAATGCGGTGCTCGCGGGCGGTTCATGTCGTCATTGCGATGCCATGACCGTTGCACAGCTAAGATCGCGGCTAACTTTCGTAAGAGAGCGAGCCACCCCAGTTGCCTCCTGTTCTAAAAAAGCAGCGGGCGCTCGGGCAGATCTGAGGGTTTCAGCGGGAGATAATCCGCCGCCCACGGGCTCGCGGACCTCTCGCTCCTCACGGCGCTCCATCCAAGCTTCGGGTGGTGAGAGTGATCCGTCTAACCAGATGGTAGCTCTCACACTCGCTAACACCGGAGATCAGATGTCCTCCGCGGCATCGGAGGGTGGGCTTTCACTGTCCGACGAAGATCCGGACCCGCTCGCCCCCTCCGGGCAGGTGAGCGCTGTCAAATCGGATCCTGAAGCGGACATGTTAGCCGTGCTTTCCCGGGCTGCTTCGGCCGTGGGGTTGGAGATGGTTTATCCCCCAGCTCCGCGGCCGGACCGACTAGATGGGTGCTACGTAGAGGACCAGAAGGCGAAGCCTTTGAAGCCTCTCGTCCCCTTCTTCCCGGAAGTGCACAGTAGGCTCACGCAGTCTTGGAGGGCACCTTTCTCTGCCCGTGCTGCGTGTGCCTCCGCCCTCACCGCCCTTGACGGCGGAGCTGCCAGGGGGTATGAGGCGATCCCGTCAGTGGAGCGCGCTATCGCGGTCAATCTTTGTCCGCGCGGCGCCTCTACGTGGCGGGGTTTGCCCCGCCTCCCGTCCAAAGCCTGTAGGTTGTCTGCCTCCCTCGGAGCCAGAGCTTATAAGGCTGCGGGCCAGGCTGCTTCTGCTTTGCATGCGATGGCCACCTACCAGCGCTACCAAGCGCAGGCGCTGGCCGAGCTGCACGAGGGCGGGTCCAACCCAAGCTTATTACATGAGCTGCGCACCGCGACCGACTATGCTTTTCGGACTACTAAGTCCGCCGCGTGTGCGCTGGGGAGGACAATGTCCACACTTGTGGTTCAGGAACGCCACCTCTGGCTAAACCTGGCCGATATGCGCGACGTTGACAAAGTTCGCTTTCTTGACTCGCCCATATCCCAGGCTGGCCTGTTCGGCGACACCGTCGGTGAATTCACCCAGGAATTCAAGGCGGTGAAAGAGCAGTCGGATGCGATGGGCAATGTCATCTATCGGCGTGGCCGTAAGCCCGCTCCGCCCGCCGAGCCATCCACCTCCGCTGTTCCTCGCCGAGGGCGCCCGCCAACGAGTGCTGCCCCGCCCCCGCCTGCGCCTCCGGCCAAGCGGGCGCAGCGTTCACCTCGAAAGCAGGCAGCCCCTCCTGCCCAGGGCGCCGTTAAGTCCGGTAAACGGACCGCGAAGCGTCCCTGAGACAGGCCATCCGGAGAAGAGGAAACTTGCTCTTTCCCCCCTGGAGGGCGGGGCCCCGATAACAACGGTACTTTTCAGTGCCACCAAAACATCAGTAAAAGAGCACTTTTTCCCTTCCCCGGATGTGACTGCACGAGTTCTGCCAGTCCGGGACGCGCTGCCTTCCGGCTCGCAGACTCTACGTGCTTCGCCAGTGGCTCACGAGCGCTGGGGGGACTGTCTCCCTTCCCTCAGCCCTCCAGCCCCCTCTCCGGAGTCAGGGTGCGGAGCCAGAGCAAATCGCTCTCCTCCAGCTCTTCCGCGGGACCATCGTGCTTCCCGGATCAGCACACCCACTCCGCGCTGCCCCACCGCTGGTACGTCAGCGATTGTAGCGATGACTCCATTAGCGAGGGCTCTGCCTGCCTGGTTAGCGCGGGCCAGCCCCTCGCGGTGGCTCATACGCACAATCAGACTCGGTTACGCGATTCAGTTCGCGAAACGGCCCCCCAAGTTTACGGGCGTGTATTTCTCCAGGGTCAACCCCCTGTCCGCCCCTGTCTTGCGAGAGGAGATTGCTGCCCTCCTGGCGAAGGGTGCAATCGAGCCGGTTCCTCCAGCCGAGATGGAGAGTGGGTTTTACAGCCCATACTTCATCGTACCCAAAAAGAGCGGTGGGTCACGGCCAATCCTAGATCTGCGCGTTTTGAACCGCTGTCTGCACAGGCTGCCGTTCAGAATGCTCACGCAGAGGCGCATTCTCCAATGCGTTCGTCCTCGCGATTGGTTTGCAGCCATAGACCTGAAGGACGCGTATTTCCATGTCTCCATTCTTCCACGCCACCGCCAATTTCTGCGGTTGCGTTCGAGGGTCAAGCGTGGCAGTACAAGGTCCTCCCCTTCGGGCTCTCTCTGTCTCCGCGGGTCTTCACCAAACTCGCGGAGGGTGCCCTAGCGCCCCTTCGGCTCGCGGGCATTCGCATACTCAATTATCTCGACGACTGGCTGATTTTAGCCCACTCGCGGGAGCAATTGATTATGCACAGGGACAAGGTGCTTCGGCATCTCCGCCTACTGGGGCTTCAGGTCAACCGAGAAAAGAGCAAACTCGCCCCCTGCAGAGGATTTCTTTTCTCGGGATGGAGCTGGACTCGATCACCATGGTAGCGCACCTCTCCGAGGAACGCGCTCACCTGTTGCTGAACTGTCTGAGGGAGCTCGACAGCAAACTAGTGGTCCCACTGAAGTTCTTTCAGAGGCTCCTGGGCCATATGGCATCCGCAGCCGCCGTCACGCCGCTCGGGTTGCTCCATATGAGACCACTTCAGCACTGGCTTCACGATCGGGTCCCCAGACGCGCATGGCACGCGGGCACACACCGGGTCTCGGTTACTGCGCTGTGTCGCCGCGCCCTCAGCCCTTGGAACGACCCCTCGTTCCTACAGGCCGGTGTGCCTCTAGGACAGGCGTCCAGCCATGTTGTTGTTTCAACAGACGCTTCCAACACGGGTTGGGGGGCCGTGTGTCGCGGGCATGCGGCTGCGGGCCTCTGGAAGGGTGCCCAGCTGCATTGGCATATCAATCGCCTAGAGCTGTTGGCAGTGTTCCTCGCTCTCCACCGCTTTTTACCGGTGCTGGAGCGGCAACACGTGCTGGTCAGGACGGACAGTATGGCGACGGCGTCGTATATCAACCGCATGGGGGGTATGCGCTCTCGCCGCATGTCTCAGCTCGCCCGCCGTCTGCTCCTCACGCTCTCACGACAGCTGTTACGTCCTGGAGAATGGAGACTCCACCCCGAGTCTGTTCAGCTGATATGGGCGCGATTCGGGGAGGCCCAGATCGATCTGTTTGCTTCCCCCGAGAACGCTCACTGCCAGTTGTTTTTTTCCCTGACCGAGGGCTCTCTCGGCACGGATGCACTGGCCCACAGCTGGCCTCAGGGCATGCGCAAGTATGCGTTTCCCCCAGTGAGCCTGCTCGCGCAGTTTCTGTGCAAGATCAGGGAGGACGAGGAACAGGTTCTGCTAGTTGCGCCCCTTTGGCCCAACCGGACCTGGATATCAGAGCTCTCACTCCTCGCGACGGCCCTCCCCTGGCGGATCCCTTTGAGAGAGGACCTACTCTCTCAGGGACAGGGCACCATCTGGCACCCTTGCCCCGATCTTTGGAACCTCCACGTGTGGTCTCTAGACGCGAGGAAGACTTAGGTAACCTACCGACTGCGGTGGTTAATACCATCACTCAGGCTAGAGCCCCCTCCACGAGGCGCGCCTACGCCCTGAAGTGGAGTCTATTCACTGAATGGTGCGTCTCTCGCAGAGAAGACCCCCGAAATTGCCAGATTAGTGTTGTGCTCTCTTTCCTTCAAGAGAAGTTGGACAGCAGGCTGTCGCCCTCCACTCTCAAGGTTTACGTGGCCGCCATCTCCGCTTATCATAGCGCGGTAGCTGGCGGCACCGTGGGAAAGCATAACCTGGTCATCCAGTTCCTTAGGGGTGCTAGGCGAATTAATCCATCTCGCCCCCCTCTCATGCCCTCTTGGGATCTCGTTCTCACGAGTCTGCGATCCGATCCCTTTGAGCCACTCGAATCAGTATCTCTAAGATTTCTGTCCCTGAAGACAGCTCTGCTGGTTGCGTTGGCCTCCATCAAGAGGGTCGGGGACCTGGAGGCATTTTCGGTCAGTGACTCGTGCCTGGAATTCGGGCCGGATTACTCTCACGTCATCCTGAGACCCCGCCCCGGTTATGTGCCCAAGGTTCCTACCACCCCCTTTAGAGATCAGGTAATGAACCTGCAAGCGCTGCCCCCGGAGGAGGCAGACCCAGCCCTTTCTTTACTTTGTCCAGTTCGCGCTCTGCGCATTTATGTGGACCGTACTCAGAATTTTAGATCATCTGAGCAGCTCTTTGTCTGTTATGGCGGTCGGCAGCAGGGAAGTGCCGTATCAAAACAAAGATTATCCCACTGGATTGTGGATGCCATTTCACTCGCTTATTCGAGTCGAGGTCAGCCGTGTCCCCCGGGAGTTCGTGCACACTCCACTCGGAGCGTTGCATCCTCTTGGGCGCGTGCACGCGGCGCCTCTCTAACAGACATCTGTAGAGCTGCGGGCTGGGCGACACCCAACACATTTGCAAGGTTTTACAATCTGCGAGTGGAGCCGGTTTCCTCAAGGGTATTAGGTAACCCTTTGGTGATTGAGGAGACAACTCGGTAGGGTGTTGAAACACGCTTGCTGCGCCATTCTCCCTAACACGGAGGTACGTGCGCCTTTTTTATCTGTCAGTAAAGTTCCCCGTCAGGTGAGCCCTGCAGATTCCTCCGTGGCCCCCAGCACTGACTCAGCGGAGGAGTCACTTGCTGGCCCACTACGTTGTAGGTCTGCCCGCTGGTCAGCCCGCGTTTTGGGTATAGGTGCCTGCTATGCGTGATCCCCACTAGGTGATCCCATATGCTTATTCCGCCACGGTTAAGTCCCCCCCCTGGGCGGACCCGTGTCTTCCCTCTCCGCTAACCACTCTTTTGCTATGCGTACTCCCCCTTTTTAGGGCTAGTCCATATGTAAATTCTGCCATCTATCCCCCCTTTGGGTAACGGATGGCCTCCGCAGCGTCCTCCCTATCGGGATTGCACGCTTCCCAACGTACTGTCGTATTTCCTAGAATTATCTAGATGCTCACGACTTCCCAAAAAATATATCTAAATCCGTAAAACTTCTGTTGAAGTAGGATAAATTAGGGCCAGGGACACGTTGGAGGACCGCGCCCCCCATGATGTGGGTGCGTCACGCTTGCTTGACTATCTCCTCATCGGGGGTGTTGGTAAGGTGCAGTCATTATGGCGCTTTCAATGGGCTCCCAATGCGTGGATTTTACAAATCAAATCCACTTATAGTGCTGAAGTTCCCCCCGAAGGGGAACGTTCGAGGTTACTAAAGTAACCCTTCGTTCCCCGAGGAGGGGAACGGAAGCACTATACTCCGTCGCCATAATGACTGTCCCTTAGCTGTTTGAAAGTCTCTTCAGCTTAAAAGGATGGCGTCTGCTGGCTTCAGGTGTGCTTATATGCTGAGATAATTGCAGATGTCGCACACCTGCGCAAGCTTACGCTGCCAATTAATTTCATTCATTGGCCCGTTCAATACTCTCCAGACAAGCGGCTTCTGATCCGAATCCTCCCAATGCGTGGATTTTACAAATCAAATCCACTTATAGTGCTTCCGTTCCCCTCCTCGGGGAACGAAGGGTTACTTTAGTAACCTCGAACGTTCTGTGCTGGTCCCTGGTTTCTCAGTCAATTATTTTTAGACTAGTGTCCTTTGGGTGTGGGGGAGTTGAGTGTGTGTGTAAGAAAGGAATGTCTTTGAAGATCTAGGCTTATCTGTCCAGTCTCCCTTGATTACGCAAGTCTGTCGGGTGTACCCAGGCTTGTGGAGCCAGGAGTCGTAAACCGTCCTGTCGACTGAACCCAGACTGTTTTCATGGAATGTTGACGGAGTGTTTACCTCCAGCATATATGTTACAATATATATGTTACAAAATCTTATATACCTGCTAGACCAGGGGTGTCAAACTCAATTCCTGGAGGGCCGAAGCCCTGCACAGTTTAGTTCCAACCCTGCTCCAACACACTTAGTGGAATTGCCAATGGAAATAAAACAGACACGCACATTCCCACGTTCAGTTCATCGTTAGTAAATCCAAGCGTGAGCGATTCTGAGCGTGAAACCTGGCGTATGCAAAGTTTTTGTGCGTACGCAGCGTTGATACATGAGGCCCCTGGGGTTTATGCTCACCCGCTGAACTACTGGCTGCAGCTCTGGGCAGAGTGTGTGTGGTGATTTGTGTTTTTAGCCATGTATTAGAATGAACGGAGAACTTTTCAGAACCGCTAAATGAAACGCCAGTGTGTTTCCCGTGATTTCTCTGCGCCTCCCTTGTGTTTCTTCTCTCGACTATCTCGACTATGTTAAGTGTGACGTCACGTGGAGCGTCTTCCAGGTCCAAGTGCTCTATTCAACTGAATGGGGAGACTCATGAAATGGTAATAATGAATGTTTACAAAGCGATTTAATACTTTCAAAAGTCAAGATCGCATGTCCATGCCTAATATCCGATTGCCAGAAAGTGATTCATTGTTTTATTCATTGTTAAAGTTTTGGTATTTGTTATGCAGCAAGCCTAGAGATTGTTGTGTAAACTATGACTTTATGTAAAATTACCTTTAATGTGTGATAGGAATAAAAAGTGATCATAAACGAATGATTTCTCCACTCAAATGAGTGGTGGCTTGGACCCGGAAACAGTATTACATACATCACAAACACGTCACCACTTAACAAGCGGATTTTGACAAATACACACAGACGACACTTGCTCACACAGAGTCCAAAATAGGAGGTTGTGATTGGGCCAGCCCAATGTCAATACAGAAAAGAGCCAATGGGCTGCAGAGTGTCACATGAGCCAGCCCGGTCTGTCTGTCCGGGAATAAAAGCATCTACTTTCAGAGAGTCACAGATCACAGCAGCGTCAATTAATAAGGCAGAAAAAAACGATAGGCTGCCAAGCCTTTTAGGGGCCGGTCAGATCATAAGACGATGATCAGCCCGGCCTAAAAAGTATGTCAGCCCACCGGGAAACTGCCCGGTCTGCCAGATGGCCAGTCTGCCCCTGGTTTCCATATATTCTTATCATATATCATCAATCAGACTGAACTGTGCTGAACTGCTCAAATCAACCCTGATCTACATTAAACACACTGAACTCTACAGAATCAGCAGCTCTAGATATAATCACACAGCTAGTTTATCTTACTGGGTTAGTTAAAGTCTCATTTATTCAACTCTGTGTAGAAACCTTCCTAAGACACCTTTAGATTTGTTTGCAGGAGGAAAATGACACCTGAAACTCTTCATCACTTGCTGTCTTCAGTCTCTAAACGTCTTTAAGTGTTGTGAAAAGGAACGGCAACATTACAGACTGATAAATGCTTTACTGATACAACTTTATTTAAATGTGTTGCAGGAACAGAAATTGGTGATTAATAATAAAAGTCATGAGGAACACATTAAATCAGGATTATTTTATCATCTGCAGTGAAATACAAGTCAAAGAACATTTAGAAATCTCCACTTTCCTGATTCGCCTTTTCTATACTGTCCCAGTGTGTTCTGGTTTGGGGTTGAACATGTACTGAAACATTCATAGTTCTTGTTTCTTAATCAGCAAAAGTGCAAATAATATTAGAGTAAAGACATTCTGATGAACTGAAACAGATCAATAATAATACAGTCATGATTTCATTATTGTCACTCAGAAATTCATTGATATTTTTCCTGATTTTTGTCTTCATCAGATTCTCAACAGTTCACTTTGGATCCAAACACAGTGAATAACTGTCTGGTTCTGTCTGAAGGAAACACAGCGGTGGATTATAAAGATTCAGTCCAGCCGTATCCTGATCATCCAGACAGATTTGATTGTTCGTATCAGGTGTTTTGTAGAGAGAGTGTGTGTGGACGCTCTTACTGGGAGCTGGAGTGGAGCGGTGTTGTGTATTTATCAGTGTCATATAAGAGCATCAGCAGGAAGGGACGGAATATTGAGTGTGGATTTGGAAACAATGATCAGTCCTGGAGTTTGGAGTGCTCTCCTTACAGTTTCTCATTCTGGCATAATAAAATAAAGACTGCTCTCCCTAAACCCTCCGTCAGCTCCTCTAGAATAGGAGTGTATGTGGATCACAGTGCAGGAACTCTGTCCTTCTACAGCGTCTCTGACACAACAATGAGCCTCATACACACACTCCACACCACATTCACACACACACTCTATCCTGGATTCGGGGTTTATTCTTCAAGACTGAAGCTCTGTGATCTGACAGTGTAGAGTTCAAGATGTCTGAATCAGTCATCACTGCATTCTAGTTTATATTGGCTGTTTCCTGCTAGACAGTTGATAGGGGGTTCTGGATTGGTTGCTAGGCGGTTACTAAGGCATTGCTAGGTGCTTGCTAAGCACTTGCTAAGGTGTTCTAGGTCATTGCTAAGGTGATGCTAGGTGGTTGCTAGGGTGTTCTAATTGGTTGCTAAGGTTTTGCTAGGAGGTTGATAAGGTGTTGCTCGGTGGTTGCTTAGGTGTACTGTGTGGTTGCTAAGTTGTTGCTAGGGTGTTCTGTGTGGTTGCTAGGCAGTTGCTAAGGCATTACTAGGCAGTTGCTATGGTGTTCTTAGTTGTTGTTAGGTAGTTGCTAGGGTGTTGTGAGTGGTTGCTAGGCAGTTATTAAGCTGTTGCTAGGTGGTTGCTAGGTTGTTCTAATTGGTTGCTAGGCAGTTGCTATGGTGTTGCTGGTGGTTGCTAAGGCATTGCTAGGTAGTTGCTGACAGTGTAGAGTTCAAGATGTCTGAATCAGTCATCACTGTATTCTAGTTTATAATGGCATGTTTCCTGCTAGACAGTTGATAGGGGGTTCTGGATTGGTTGCTAAGCGATTGCTAAGGTGTTCTAGGTCATTGCCAAGGTGTTGCTAGGTGGTTGCTAAGGTGTTTCTAAGCTGTTGCTTGTTAGTCGCTTAGGTGTTGCTAGGATGTTTTGTGGGGTTGCTAGGCAATTGTTAAGGCATTACTAGGCGGTTGCTAAGGTGTTTAAGTGGTTGCTTAGTGGTTGCTAAAGTTTTGCTAGGTGGTTGCTAAGGCATGGCTAGGTGGTTACTAAGGTGTTGCTAGGCGGTTGCTAAGGTGTTCTGGGTCATTGCTAAGATGTTGCTAGGATGTTCTGTTGGGTTGCTAGGCAGTATCTAATGCATTACTAGGCAGTTGCTACTGTGTTTTAAGTTGATGCTAAGTTTTTGCTAGTTGGTTGCTACGGTGTTCTAAGTCATTGCTAAGGTGTTACTAGGTTGTTGCTTAGGTGTTCTTGGTCGATGCTAGGGTATTGCTAGGTGGTTGCCAGGGTGTTGTAATTGGTTGCTAGGTGGTTGATATGGTGTTGCTAGGTGGTTATTAAGGCATTGCTAGGTGGTTGCTAAGGTGTTGCTAGGTGGTTCCTAAGGTGGTGATAGGCTGTTGCTAAGGTGTTCTGGGTCATTGCTAAGGTGTTGCGGGGTGGTTGCTAGGGTGTTCTGAGTGGTTGCTTGGCCGATGCTAAGGCATTACTAGGCGGTTGCTAAGGTGTTTAAGCCATTTTTAGGTGATTGCTAGGCGGTTGCTAAGGTGTTGCTAGATGGTTGCCAAGGTGTTGCTAGGTGGTTGCTAAGGCATTGCTAGGTGGATGCTAAGATGTCGCTAGGTGGTTCCTAAGGTGTTCCAAGTAGTTGCTAGAATTAGCATAATATTTAGCATGTTTCTAGTATAAACTAGCATGTGAGTATGAATTTAGTATGAATTAGCATGTTGCTGGTATGTTTAGAGTATGAATTAGCATGTTGCTAGTATAATTTGTATTAGTATATTGCTAGTTTAATGTAGATTGTGTCAAAGCAGCTTCACACAGAAGATTATAGTGAATGTAAACAGCGTCACTTCAGTTTTCAGAGTTTCAGTTCAGATTAATTCAATTCAGTGTGGTTTAGTAGTCAAAAGTCTATTGAACAGTTGCTAGGGTGCTGTAAGTGGTTGCTAGGGTGTAACTAGTAAGTTGAAAGGTCATCAGTGATTGGCATATTGGTAGTTGTTAAATGAGCCCAACATTAAGTCTGTATTACAGTCTGACTCAAAGTGATGAGGTCACTAAGTTTGGTGCAATGTTAAGTCAATGGGACTTTCCAGAATTTTCCAGGTCAGTTTTGGGAAAACAGAAAGTCGGATCAGTTGGAAAAGATAAAGCAACCCGAGTCAGAGCAGTTTGGTGGTTGTTGTATGAACATTTTTGGAGAATATGCATATAGAAATTAGTCTCAGAAGAGGAAGATTGAGGAATAATACGTTTATGTCGTATAACAGTCTGTTGTTTTCTCATAATTCCGCCATAAACATCTCCAGCTCTCCTTTATTACAGTGCAGCGATTACAGTGTCATTCCCTCTCTGGCCACATGAGGGCGCGCGAGTGTCGCTGTATGAACTCATGATCAGATTCTACCAATGAACTCAATAATGATTCACTCAGATATAGAGATAATAATTAATGAGAACTATTTATACAAAATAAAATCACTAGAAACATGTAGAAATACACACAGACACACACAAACACACACAAACACACACACACACACATATACAGTCTGTATATCAGTAGACTATACACTTGTAAACACACACACACACAAACACACACACACACACACACACACACACACACATACAGTCTTTACATCAGTAGACTAGAAACATGTAGAAATATACACACACACACACACACACACACACACACACATACAGACTGTACATCAGTAGACTAGATCAGGGGTTTTCAAAGTTTTTCAGCTGAGGGCCCCTTTGTGTAGGGCGAATTCTTTCGGGGACCCTCAAAAAATAAAAATGATGCCACCCCCTCAAATTAACAACTGTACTTAATTTTCTAAAAATTGTATTATTCAATACATTTATATTATTATATATTATTCAATAAATGTATATTATTCATTATCTGGATTAATTTTAGTAAGATGTTAGTTGAGTTGACGGTTTCAGTGCTTCAATCTATTGATCAAATCTTCATGCGCAGTGTTCATTGTGGTCTGCTCTCACTGGATTATTCCATCAAGCCATATTTTGTGTTCGAGTCGTCACTTTGCAGTTTTTTAAGCCATTTTTATGCTTTTTTTCTTTTTTCTGCCATTGCACAGCTAGACTCTTCTGTATTTACCCTTACAGCTGAGACTCTAAATGTATTTAAAGCTTTAAAGTTTTAAAGAGTTTTGTCATTCATCAGCCTGTTAATGGTTAACTGTACTGTTGTAACCAGCAATACTACAATGGAGGCTGTAGTGGTTCAGTGTGTTTTGTTTATTTTTATTCCTTTTTTTTGTGCACATCATAATTTACTCAGGTCGACAATCCTGACTTACACTGATAAACAAATAATTTCCTAAATGCAATCTAGAATTGGGTATTCAAGTTCAAAGAGCCACAAGTTTTACTTTGCATAATTTTAGAAGCTTTGCTGACTTTAAAATGTCCATACCAGTTTGTTCTATTAATAATAATACTGAACATTACATTTAAATTAGTTACACAAATAAATATGGGAACAAGTGGAACAAAAATGCATTTATATTCAGAGTATTAAAATTTGATCAGATATGTTGAGCTCCATTAAATACAGAGCACTAATACATTTTAATATTTAATAATTAATTAGCTCTATAACATAACACAAACAGGTACATTATAATTTTTATAGGCTATAGTGGTTTTACTCAGGGTGTGTACAATTTATTTTTTTTAATCATCCAGTTATGAACCAATGTGAGTAAGAGGTCCACTGCAGAGCTCATCCAGCTGTCATCAGTGTAACAGGAGTGAAGCTCTGAGCACTCGCTGATGTGATGACAGCTCCATTCATTGTTATTGCAGCACTTTTTGCTTTACAATTTTAATATGTTTGTTTGCCATGCTGTAAAGAGGACCGTCTGATATTTGTACAATGCAAAGTGTAAAGCCTGTCGCACTGTGGACGAGGTGCAATGTTGTGCCGTATCTTTAAAATGCTATTTGTTCCCTATAAGTCAGGGGTGTCCAAACTTTTTGGGCCGAGGGCCAGATGCAAAAAAAATACGTTGTCCCGGGCCAAATTTTACATACATCACACAGACACGCATATATATATATATATATATATATATATATATATATATATATATATATATATATATATATATATGATGATATATATGATATTTCCACACATTTCTAAACATAATATTAATAATTACATAATAATTTAGTAACGCATTTCTAATAACTGATTTATTTTATCTTTGCCATGATGACAGTAAAAAATATTTGACTAGATATTCTTCAAGACACTTCTATCCAGCTTAAAGTGACATTTAAAGGCTTAACTAGGTTAATTAGGTCAACTAGTCAAGTTAAGGTAATTAGGCAAGTTATTTTAAAACAATGGTTTGTTCTGAAGACTTACGGACCTGATAATTTTGACCTTAAAAGGGTTCATAAAAAAATAAAAACAAGTAAAATAAAAGAAGTAAGTCTTTCTCCAGAAGAAAAAATATTATCAGACATACTGTGAAAATGTCCTTGCTCTGTTAAACATCATTTGGGAAATATTTAATAAAGAAGAAATAAATCAAAGAGGGGATAATAATTCTGACTTCAACTGTGTGTAGATAGATAGACAGACAGACAGACGGACGGACGGACGGACGGACGGACGGACGGACAGACAGATAGATAGATAGATAGATAGATAGATAGATAGATCATAACAAGAACTGCTGCTTAATTGAATGCATGTAATAGCGACACCCGGTGGTTATTTATTGAATTACGTTCATTTTTGTATAGCGGGCCAGATTCTATTGTAATTTATAAAAAGCCTCGCGGGCCGCCACAAAACTGATTGCGGGTCGCAGATGGCCCGCGGGCCGTAGTTTGGACACCCCTGCTATAAGTGAAGCGTGCGCAGAGAGGCGTGCACTCCGCAGCACCCAGCTGATCGATTACTTAGGAACGCAGGAACAGGGAAGTGCTTTCAGCAGGGCCGGATTAACTATGGGCCTTATGGGCACAGGCCCAGGGGCCTGTGAAGAGATTTTTAGGGTGTTTTCACACCTACACTTTTGTTTCGGAACCTGTCTCGTTTGCCCAGTTAGCGCTGTTCGTTTGGCATACCTGTATGTGAACAGGGCAATCGCGCTCTGTTCCGCGCCAAAGTAAACGCTCCAAGTTCGCTTGAATGAGGTGGTCTCAGCTCGATTGAAACAAACCCTGAAGCGGTTTGATTGCAGTGAGAAAGCGATCCGATCCGAGCGCGGTTATATCACAGTGTTTTATGGATATGTAATAGGCTTATGGCTATATGAAGAGAGAATTATGAGTATGGCGGGAAGTTTCGCGAGGCTCCGGATGCCCGCAAACGAGTGATGATCTCCCGGTAATCTCGCGTCTCCCTCCCGGTCCTCAAATAGGCATCGTCGCGCACCCTTCTCACCCCTCCCCACCGCATCTCTCCTCAGACACGTCGCGCGCACACCCTGTCAATCACCACCAAACCACCACCTCTCCTGACAGCTGAGCGGGACGCTGCAAAACAAACCCTGACACTCTGACCAATGTGAGGAGAGTTTACTCGCACATGACTTGTTTTAGCTCTTTTGGTCCGATTAGAAACTTTGCAGTGTGAAAGCGAACCGCACCAAGAGCAAAGAGCAACAATGTAACATTTGTAATCTCTGTTTCAGAACAACTGAATCGATTCACAGGTGTGAAAGCACCCTTAGTTTAAAAATGCCAAAGCTGAAAACATGTGTAGCAAATGACGCTGATTTGGGGGTACACCCATTAACATCTCACCACTACGCAACTCCTGCAAGTGAAGAGATGGAAAGTATGTCGGTGAGTGTAAGAAGACCATTAGATTCTACACCAAACAAAATTCGGGTGCCACAGAAAAAAACACAAGGGGATACTCAGCCTGAGGTCTCCAACGCCACCATTCTCGACGCAGTTAATAATCTAACAGAGATGACGGAGTGTTTTGGGTCTCAGATAAAACAGAATTCGATCATGATCGCCGAACTGTCCAAAGGGATTGAGTTTAACGCAAAGGAGATCAGGGACGGGAAAGCGAAGTCCAGTTCACTTGAAAATCAGATATCCAAAATGACGAAAGAGAACACAGAGATGAAGGAGCGTGTACAGTATGTAGTGATTTTGTTTGGACTGTTCCAGTGAACTTTAATTTGTTTTTATAAATAAATAATTTTATTTTATAATTATTTTCATTTTCGTTCAAATAAAAATATTAATAACCTTATAAAAGTATATGGGAAATGTTCATTTTTTGTTTTAAAATCAGTTTTACGTTGAGTGATGTCACTTCCTTTTGCTCCCGTCCCGCTCTTGTCAGAACTCATAGATATATACATTAGATGTCGCCTGGCCTATTGTTGTCTATTGGACGGAATGCGTCAATAGCGCCGCCATCTTGCTACAGGGTTGCGCTCCTTTGAAATGAATGCGGGACCAAGGTACAGTGGAGGACTGTGGCCATCCAAAGCCTGAGATATACACATATACACATATATCTATGATCGGGAGTTTTCCTGGATGTTAGTATGTAATTTTTTTTTTAATTACGAAAATTTTAATTTGACATCAGATTTCTACATTGATGGATCAGTGACCGCACGGCCATTCCTGACAAAAAGCTTGTGTTTGTGTGTACAGAAATGTACTATCCACACTGCCTGTTAAATTTAATCTAATCCGTGTCCTGAAACACAGCTCCTCTCCTGCTTTCACTTCTCATACTGATGGAGGGAGCGATTCGTTTGTGAATGAATCCCCCGAACGACTCTTTCACTTTAGCATACAATAATACAAGTTTCTGGCAGCGCAGCATCTCGTTGTCATATTTCTTTTGCATTGTTTGCTGATTTTATTCAACAAAACTAGCATAAGCCGAGTGTTTAGTGCGAGTTGGAGCTGCTTTGCTGTATGGTGAATGCAGTAAGAGACTGTTATCATCAATAACGTTTCCTGATTAGCACAAAAGTTCAGAACATACAAAAACCGAAAAAAAACTTAATATTACCTATGAAATGTTCTGCCTTTGTGCTTTGTTTTCTTTGTTTGCTCTACACCCGTAGACAGCGCTAAAGTCCCGCATCTTCACGTAACACTGTCTTGGCTAGTGCGGTTGAATGACATTTTCCTGGGAGCACTGTACCAATGTGGCGGCGCTATTGACGCATGCTCAGGGTCCCTATGCGATATCTAGTGTATATATCTATGGTCAGAACTGATTTGGACCTGAGTGAGACAGGTATGATGTGAATGAGCTCAGTGATAAAAGGTTAAAATATAGTTGATTAGGTTAAAATGTTTGTTTATATCAGTGGATGACATGTCTTAATGATGGATTGAGTCATAGTGTCCTTGTTAAGCATTATTTTTTAGTATAAAGTGAGTTTTGATGTTATAAGCTGTTATGGCCTTGTTTCAATTTGCCGCCCGCGCCAATTTTTTTAATGGCGGCTTATATATTCCTTTCCTGACGATTTTGCTTTTTAAACAGTAAAAAAAGGGTGGATTATGTCTGTGAAATCGGCATGCAGTTAAAATTGTCCAAAGATATTGTCATGTTATGTCCAGTTTGTGTCTTTGTAGTCATTTGTCTTTGGTAATCTGCTTCAGTGTTAATGGGGACAGCGGTTCACTTTTCTTTCTTTTTGCAACTCTCACAGAACTGAGAGCTGAAAGTGTGTCTTGTGTGGTGTTAATCACTGTCCTGTCTTTAATAAACTCCAGGGGTCCATTCTTACTCAGCTGGATTTGGATATTGACGATTTGACATGATCCAGGATCGTTTCGTTCTTCAAAGCTGATCTGAGAGCTGTTGTCATAGCAACAGTTCTGCTAGCTCAAACCTGATTGGAAGCAGGTTCAATTCATATAAACCGGATTAGATCGGCTCAGTTCAAGCAAAGATAATACAGAAAGTACCGAATTATGATATTTTCTTACAGTAGTAGTTATATACACTTGGGAAAATAGTAAAACAAAAATTAACTATATATATAAAGTTATAGTTATTAATAAAATAAATAAAGTTCTAATAACAAAATTTATGCAATCTGCACCCTCAAAATGAAAGTACAAAGAGAAAATTTATTGATATGAACTTTTTAGATCACTTTAGTACAATTTGTGTATGATAATAGAAATGCAGAATATGTGACTTTTTAAAAAAAAGAAATAATACATTTATGCAGTCATGAACATGTTTTAAAAGTTAATACGCCAGTGATTTGATGCTTCACAACAGTTGCAGACGCCTTTACCAATATCAAAATGCTTTTGTAAACATCCAGTTGATCCATACAGCGATTAAAAAAACGGCTACTATAATAAAAAGAATCTTTTCTAAATGTAGAACTAAATACACTGATATGCACTGAAATACATGATGAATACTCTTGATGATGTCATTACGCTGCTGTGCAGTCAGCCAATTGCTGATCATGATTGAGGATCGATAAATCTGTCCTTCACAACACACACAGCGACCTCAGATCAGTTCATCCAGACATTCTAATCTGATTCGCAAACTTGTTTAAAGAGCTAAATTAGCGAGAGATCAGTTATCCAGATTAAAAGATCCAGGATCGGCAAAATCATCTTAGATCATTTAAGCGAGGTACGAAGAACGGACCCCAGGTATGTAATTGTAACAAAATAATAACCACTATACGATCAATAGACTGAAATAATCGTCTTTATTTTCAATGTATGAGATTATATGTAGAAATATAAAGGTTACTTATTAATATATAATATTATTTATGTATATTATTATTGATACGTTATGCAAGTTTGTGTGTATGTGACGTTTATTGTGTGTTTAAAGAAAAGAGAAACAAATGATTTGATGTCAAAAGAGTTTGTTAAATAAGAACTGATTTGGACTGAAGTGAGACAGAACAGAGAGCTGAAAGTGTGTCTTGTGTGGTGTTAATCACTGTCCTGACTTTAATAAACTCCAGACGTGATCCACCAAAGCCAGTGGTGTCAGTGAATTCTTTGTGGTAAGGGATGAAGTCCGCTACATGTACAGGAGCTGGAACGTTACAACCGGTGCTGGAATCTCAAACTTCATGGCCTAAAGGAGGAAACGGAAGAAAAAACACGGGATGTTGTGCTTGAGATTATGACAAAGATCATTCCACAATGAACCACAAAATTGGAGAGTATGGTGAACTCGGTACATCGTTTAGGAAAGAAGGAGATGGGGCTAAACCGACAGGTGGTTATCCAGTTCACCATGAGGCATTACAGGGATGAATTCTGGCGTCTTACCAAGAATTTTACAGTGTGCAAGGATTTGAATATTTATTTTGCCGAGCACATTTTGGCAGAATACAGAGATGCAAGAGCATTACTTTGGCCCCAGATTAAGCAGGCAAGAGATGTGGGTCATTTCAGAGGTCCGTTTGGCTACATCAACGGAAAAAGAATCTCTGCGTCATGACTGTATTATGGACTTTTTTCTCTGACAAGATAAGAAAGCTATTAATGACTGATAAAGAGACATCAAAGTAGGTTACTTCGTTTCAGCAAGGTTACTGATTTTATTCACCATATTGTTCTTGTTCTGATATAAGCTAATTTCAGTGTTTCTTCGTTTAATGTTAGGGGTCTTCGAGATAATGTGAAACGTAAAGCTCTTTTTCTTTTTGTAAAAGCAAAGAGGCACACTGTTTTATGTTACAAGAAACGCACTCGAGGGGCGAGGCAGTTCAATTCAGTTCAATTCGCAGTAGGTGGTGCTGTCGCCTCATAGCAAGAAGGTCGCTGGTTCAAACCTCGGCTCAGTTGGTATTTCTGTGTGGAGTTTGCATGTTCTCCCTGCCTTAGCGTGGGTTTCCTCCGGGTGCTTCGGTTTCCCCCACAATCTAAAGACATGTGGTACAGGTGAATTGGGTAGGCTAAATTGTACGTAGTGTATGAGTGTGTGTGTAAATGAGTGTGTGTGGATGTTTCCCTGAGATGGGTTGCGGCTGGAAGGGCATCCACTGCGTAAAAACTTGCTGGATAAGTTGGCGGTTCATTCCGCTGTGGCGACCCCGGATTAGTAAAGGCACTAAGCCGACAAGAAAATGAATGAATTAAACCTGATTTTATTCATCATTTGTGTTCAGAAGTTGTAGTTACGCACTCGAGTTGTGCAGATTGGAAATTCTGGTCTAATCAGTGGGGGGATACAATTATTTTTAGGCATGGAACAAATCGCTCGGCTGGAGTTGCCATTTTATTATTAAATTTACCTGCAAAAATACAGTAATGTAGCGAGAATGAATTGTCTGTGTGCTCAACCTTGATGACCTGTTTATCATAATAGGTAATATATATATGATTACAATCGTATTAATCTAAACAAGGAATTGTTATTGGAAGTATCGGAAGTTATTATGGATCTAAAACTTGCATTTTCTACAGATAATGTTACATTAGGGGGTGACTTTAATATGGTTCAAGATGACTGCTGGATCTTTTTCCCTCAAAATTTAAAAGTCATCATTACAATTCTATGGTGGGTCATTTTTGTAGTTGTTTTGGCCTGTATGACCCCTAGAGAGATTTATATCCTAATATTTGCCAGTAGGCGACGCAGTGGCGCAGTAGGTAGTGCAAGAAGGTCGCTGGTTCGAGCCTCGGCTGAGTCAGTTGGTGTTTCTGTGTGGAGTTTGCATGTTCTCCCTGTGTTGGCGTGGGATTCCTCTGGGTGCTCCGGTTTACCCCACAGTCCAAACACATGCGGTACAGGTGAATTGGGTAGTCAAAATTGTCCATAGTGTAAGAGTGTGAGTGAGTGTGTATGTAGATGTAGGAAGAGCATCCACTGAATAAAAACATGCTGGATAAGTTGGCGGTTCATTTCGCTGTGGTGATCCCAGATTAATAAAAGGACTAAGCTGAAAAGAAAATGAATGAATGAAAACTGTTTAATACAAGCTAATAGAAATAATGTTTTTCTTTTTTCCAAGAGCTCTATTATTGAATTAAGAACAATGTTTCTTTCCTTCCCAAAACCTCCCAAAGCTAAAGAAGTACATTTTAAATTTTTTAATGATATTTACCCATCTTCAGAGTTTCTTTGACAGATTTTATTTTAATCAAAACAATTGAACATTCTGTGAGGTTGACATATAAACAACTGCACATTTATTTATTTTGAATGTTTATATAGCAGAACCTTCTGGTCTGATTCATTCGAGCGGTTAAAGATTTCTCTCCAGTTGTCCTCCCAATTTTCTTTGGTCTATCAGGGAAAGATGTTAATACTCACTTTGTATTGAACAATATTCTAATTTTGGGGAAATTTTATATTCATAAATCCAAGAGCCTTAAAACAAAACCACTATTGTTAGTTGTCCAGAAGGAATTTTGGCTATAAAATGTGGAAGAAGACTGTTTAGTTTATTGAAAAAAAAAAAAAGTAAATTAATAGAAGAACCGTTGTAAATGTTTTTTTCTTTCTTTCTTTTTCTTTCTTTCAGTTTTGTTTGTGTCTATTCTATAGTTTAAGAGTATCTTTTAGTATTATTATTTTATTGACTTTATTATTTGTGCTCTGTTCTATAAATTTAGATGATAGTTGTTATTCGAATTTTGCCTTGTAATTATGTTATAATGCAATAAAAAAACTGATTGGTCTTCCTGTCACACGCGTTTGGATGTTGCCATCTCTAATAATTCTTCATTACTGACAGAAAAGTTTCACTACGATTTCCTTAATAAATAATCTGCATATATCAACGAATAGATGAATTTAAAGAGCAGAAAATGATCACCTTAATTTCATAAGAGCATGACAAGGCATTTTCCTCTAGTGGCGGAGTTTATAATGACGCACACAGGAAGTGTCAGAGCTGAGAGGAATCGAAAGTAAACTCAAAAACCTAAAGTAATAGCCAGTGTTGGGTGTGTTGTGTCGGTGTCTCTCTCTGTCTGTGAGTTTGAGCAGTAAAATGGCAGAATCCAGTCTTTCTTTGGCTCATCATTTCAGCTGTGCGGTGTGTCTGGATCTCCTGAAGGATCCAGTCTCCATTCCCTGTGGACACAGTTACTGTATGAGCTGCATCACAGACTGCTGGAATCAGGAGGATCAGAAGAGAGTCTACAGCTGCCCTCAGTGCAGACAGACCTTCAGCCCCAGACCCGCTTTAGCTAAAAACACCATGCTGGCTGAAGTGCTGGAGAAACTGCAGAAGAGCAAACTACAAGCTGCTGGTCCTGCTCAGAGTCCCGCTGCATCTGGAGATGTGGAGTGTGACGTCTGTACTGGAGCCAAAAACAGAGCCGTCAAGTCCTGTCTGGTGTGTCTGAACTCTTACTGTCACACTCATTTCCAGCGCCATCAAGAAATTCACCAAGGAAATCGACACAAAGTGACTGAAGCCACTCATAAACTGCAGGAGATGATCTGTCCTCAACACAAGAAACTCCTGGAGATCTTCTGCCGCACTGATCACTGCTGTATTTGTTATCTGTGTTTGCTGGATCAACACAAACACCATGACACTGTTTCAGCTGCAGCAGAGAGGACTGAACTACAGGTATGAACACACTTATGCTCAATTATTAATAATGTCTCTTCATTTCTCCACTTTTAAAGCTGTTTCTCTGATCTTCTCTCCAGCAGACACATGTAATAGACTTTGGTCAGGGTGGTGTCATATTAATGTTTGACAGGAATCAAAACACCTGTGAGGGACTAAAGTACAGTGTGTTCAGTGAATTACTGTTTAATTGACTAAATCCCCGTAAAATCCCACATTCACCAATAATACAGCATTACAGATTCTACATCACAGAGCTCAACAGTGTTTTATATCAACAGGTTGTTGTGAATGAAATATAAGCTAAGTCATAATGAACTCTGGGAGCAGCAGTGATGTGTTTAGAGTTTTATTTTAAGCTGTTTAATGTCGACCTCTGCATAAACAGATGACGTTTAATAAAAGTATATCGCTGTTATTTCCACTGTAAGAGCTGAGTGGTATGACATGATGGATAAATGTGCATTAAACATTCACAGTTACCGGCCACTTTATTAGGTACACCTTACTAGTACCGGGTTGGACCCCGTTTGCCTTCAGAACTGCCTTAATCCTTCATGTCATAGATTCAACAAGATACTGGAAATATTCCTCAGAGATTTTGCTCCATATTGACATGATAGCATCACACAGTTGCTGCAGATCGTCTTGACCATGTCTACATGCCTAAATGCATTGAGTTCTGACTATTACAGCTTTACAGTGACGTTTATTTAACTCTTGTTCACTGTGAATCCTGCAGAGTCGGCTGAGGGAAACCCAGAGCAGATTCCAGCAGAGACTCCAGGAGAGACAGAAGGAGCTGGAGGAGCTGAGAGAGGCTGTGGAGTCTCACAAGGTGAGTTTGAGCAGAAGAACAGCAGCTGAAGAGGCCTTTCACACTCCAATGCTTCTGTGTGTGTGTGCGTGTGTGTGTGTGTGTGTGTGTGTGTGTGTGTGTGTGTGTGTGTGTGTGTGTGTGTGTCTGACAGCGCTCTGCACAGGCCGCAGTGGACCACACCGAGAGGATCTTCACTCAGCTCATCTGCTGGATTGAGAGAAGCCGCTCGGAGCTCACGCAGATGATCAGAGATGGAGAAAAGACTGCAGTGAGTGGAGCTGAAGAACGACTGGAGCGACTGGAGCAGGAGATCAATGATCTGAGGAGGAGAAACGCTGAGCTGGAGCAGCTTTCACACACAGAAGATCACATCCATTTCCTCCAGGTGACACACAGGACAGTGGAAGAGCATGTGGAGCAGAGATTGTGTTTGTGTGTCTTCAGCTGCTGTTTCTGTTGTGTCTGTGTAGAGTTTGCAGTCTCTCTCTGTCCCTCCTGGATCTACAGACTCATCCAGCTTTATTAGCAGCTCGCAGCTCGCTTTTGATCAACTTGCTGAATCTGTGTCTCGTCTGAGAGACAAACTGCAGCAGTTCTGCACTGAGGAGATGAAGACCATATCTAGCAGAGGTCAGATTTATATTTCCTGACATGTTTCAGATGATTTTAAATGTATTTGTATTGTTTAACAATGTTTACTGTAAATCATCTGTTTGTCTCCACAGTGAGCAGCATTAGCAGGATTCCCGCTCCTGAACCACAGACCCGTGAGCAGTTCCTCCAGTGTAAGTGACTCTGATCATACTGAACATTAAAGATTATAGTTATATATTGTGTTGGATTCCTTCATATGAGGCAGAGAGTCTCTGATGGCTGTAATGTGTTTTATTCTGGAACCAGCAGAAACAGTGAAAACTAGAAGTAAACACACAAATCAGCACAAAGCAGATTGATAATGAACTCTGACACCTTTACAGTTCATGATCAGGCGTTTGTGTACAGTGAACAGTAGATGAGCTGTGTAAAGTCACAGATAAACAATAATTGGCTCAGTTAACAGTTTCAAAACAAAACTTACACACCTCACTCCGCTCACCAAGGGCTGCTACAGTAGCTTTAACACGTGTAGTGATGTTCACCTGGCTAAACAGCACACACACACACACACACACACACATGTAAACAGGAGACAGTAAAACACACACGCTTATAATGCTCATCATCACGATTGCAGGACTTGCATTAACCAGCATATGTCACTGGAATATATCACTGAGCTCCTGAGACGAGAGCGTTCTGATGAGTGAGATGTTGTGTGAGGTTTCGGGGTTTTGCTCAAAGCCATTAACCTGAATGAGCTGACTGAGAATGAAACACCTATAATGAGCTCTTGTGGCCGTTTCCATATATTCTTATCATATATCATCAATCAGACTGAACTGTGCTGAACTGCTCAAATCAACCCTGATCTACATTAAACACACTGAACTCTACAGAATCAGCAGCTCTAGATATAATCACACAGCTAGTTTATCTTACTGGGTTAGTTAAAGTCTCATTTATTCAACTCTGTGTAGAAACCTTCCTAAGACACCTTTAGATTTGTTTGCAGGAGGAAAATGACACCTGAAACTCTTCATCACTTGCTGTCTTCAGTCTCTAAACGTCTTTAAGTGTTGTGAAAAGGAACGGCAACATTACAGACTGATAAATGCTTTACTGATACAACTTTATTTAAATGTGTTGCAGGAACAGAAATTGGTGATTAATAATAAAAGTCATGAGGAACACATTAAATCAGGATTATTTTATCATCTGCAGTGAAATACAAGTCAAAGAACATTTAGAAATCTCCACTTTCCTGATTCGCCTTTTCTATACTGTCCCAGTGTGTTCTGGTTTGGGGTTGAACATGTACTGAAACATTCATAGTTCTTGTTTCTTAATCAGCAAAAGTGCAAATAATATTAGAGTAAAGACATTCTGATGAACTGAAACAGATCAATAATAATACAGTCATGATTTCATTATTGTCACTCAGAAATTCATTGATATTTTTCCTGATTTTTATCTTCATCAGATTCTCAACAGTTCACTTTGGATCCAAACACAGCGTATAACAGGCTGGTTCTGTCTGAAGGAAACACAGCGGTGGAAAATAAACGTTCAGTCCAGCCGTATCCTGATCATCCAGACAGATTTGATGGTTGGCGTCAGGTGTTGTGTAGAGAGAGTGTGTGTGGACGCTCTTACTGGGAGCTGGAGTGGAGCGGTGAGGATGTGGAAATATCAGTGTCATATAAGAGCATCAGCAGGAAGGGTTTGGGTAATGAGTGTGTGTTTGGATTTAATGATCAGTCCTGGAGTTTGTCCTGCTCTGCTCACAGTTTCATATTCTATCATAATAATATAAAGACTGATCTCCGTAAACCCTCCGTCAGCTGCTCTAGAATAGGAGTGTATGTGGATCACAGTGCAGGAACTCTGTCCTTCTACAGCGTCTCTGACACAACAATGAGCCTCATACACACACTCCACACCACATTCACACACACACTCTATCCTGGATTCAGGGTTTATGTTTGTTCAAGACTGAAGCTCTGTGATCTGACAGTGTAGAGTTCAAGATGTCTGAATCAGTCATCACTGCATTCTAGTTTATAATGGCCTGTTTCCTGCTAGACAGTTGATAGGGGGTTCTGGATTGGTTGCTAGGCGGTTGCTATAGTGTTGCTATGGGGTTGCTAAGCGATTGCTAAGGTGTTCTAGGTCATTGCTAAGGTGTTGCTAGGTGGTTACTAAGGTGTTGCTTGTTAGTCACTTAGATGCCGCTAAGGTGTTGCTAGGATGTTCTGTGTTGTTGCTAGGCAATTGTTAAGGCATTACTAGGCGGTTGCTAAGGTGTTTAAGTGGTTGCTAAGGTTTTGCTAGGTGGTTGCTAAGGCATTGCTAGGTGGTTCCTAAGGTGTTGCTAGGCGGTTGCAAAGGTGTTCTGGGTTGTTGCTAAGATGTTGCTAGGATGTTCTGTGGGGTTGCTAGGCAGTGGCTAATGTGTTCTAAGTCTTTGCTAAGGTTTTGCTACTTGGTTGCTACGGTGTTCTAAGTCATTGCTAAGGTGTTACTATGTGGTTGCTAAGGTGTTCTTGGTCGATGCTAAGGTGTTGCTAGGTGGTTGCCAGGGTGTTCTAATTGGTTGCTAGGTAGTTGATATGGTGTTGCTAGGTGCTTATTAAGGCATTGCTATGTGGTTGCTAAGGTGTTGCTAGGTGGTTGCTAGGGTGTTCTGAGTGGTTGCTTGGCCGTTGCTAAGGCATAACTAGGCAGTCGCTTAGGTGGTTGCTAGGGTGTTGTGAGTGGTTGCTAGGCGGTTGCAAAGGCATTGCTAGATGGTTGCCAAGTTGTTGCAAGGTGGTTGCTAAGGCATTGCTAGGTGGATGCTAAGATGTCGCTAGGTAGTTCCTAAGGTGTACCAAGTAGTTGCTAGAATTAGCATAATATGTGAGTATGAATTTAGTATGATTTAGCATGTTGCTAGTATGTTTATAGTATTAATTAGCATGTTGCTAGTATATTGCTAGTATGAATTAGCATGTTGCTCGTATGTTTATAGTATTAATTAGCATGTTGCTAGTATATTGCTAGTATGAATTAGCATGTTGCTAGTATGTTTATTTGTTGAATTAGCATGTTGCTAGTATGTTTATAGGTTGAATTAGCATGTTGCTAGCATGTTTGTTAGTATATTGCTAATTCAATGTAGATTGTGTCAAAGCAGCTTCACACAGAAGATTATAGTGGATGTAAACAGCGTCACTTCAGTTTTCAGAGTTTCAGTTCAGTTTAATTCAGTTCAGTGTGGTTTAGTCAAAAGTTTATGGAACAGTTGCTAGGGTGCCATTAGTGGTTGCTAGGATGTAGCTAATAAGCAGAAAGGTCATTAGTGATTGGCAGATTGGTAGTAGAGTTAAATGAGCGTAATCTTAAGTCTGTATGACAGTCTGGTGCAAAGTGATGAAGTCACTAAGTTTGGTCCAATGTTAAGTCAATGGCACTTTCCAGAATTTTCCCAGTCAGTTTTCAGAAAACCATTTTAAAACTGAACATTTTAGGAGAATATGCATATAGAAATTAAATTAGTCTCAGAAGAAGAAGATAGAGGAATAATAAGTTTATGTAGTATAACAGTCTGTTGCTTCCTCAAGCCGCCATAATTCCACCATAAACATCTCCAGCTCTCCTTCATTACAGTGCAGCGATTACAGTGTCATTCCCTCTCTGGCCACATGAGGGCGCGCGAGTGTCGCTGTATGAACTCATGATCAGATTCTACCAATGAACTCAATAATGATTCACTCAGATATAGAGATAATAATTAATGAGAACTATTTACACAAAACACTGAACTTGTCCTAACATGACGCTGTAATCTGCACCCTCTAAACATTTTTATTTTTATTTTCCAATTATTAAACAGCAGTTTTAGCAATCATAATAAAATAATAAATAATTGACAGAATGGCAGGAAGTCTTAGAAATCTCCAGCTCTCCTTCATTAATGTTGACGTCTCTCACTCAAATATTACACAGGGAAAGAGTCCGCTATGGGCTTATAGGAAACCTTGATGAGTTTTACAATATATGGCAACCCTTCCTCAAACCCTGCACCAATATAATGCAGATTGTGAGCAGCAGTGTAGGGCTTAAGGTCGACTGTCCCCTATTGAGCGCTTCTTCACATCAAACCACTTTTACTGTCACATCAGCAGCAGCAGCAGCAGCACGTGTGTTATGATGAGGGAAAAGCTGAGCTGCAGACTCCAGACAGAGCAAAATACACTGACATAGACAATATACAGCACACACACACACACACACACACACACACACACACACACACACACACACACACACACACACATACAGTCTGTACATCAGTAGACTATAAACATTTAGAAATACACACACACACACACACACACAAGCAGTGTGCAAGAAACCTATTATGTCACTTATTACAAGTCTCTGGTGTCCTTAGAGAGAGAGAGAGAGAGAGAGAGAAAGAGTGTGCGTGTGTGTGTGTGTTTTGGCCCAAAATATCACACAGATAATGTTCGATAACTCCCTGAAACTGACCCTTTTATGCTTTGAAACTGGTTTTGGTTTTGGTGACTGTCACTTTTAATTCAAATGAGATACGGAAAAGGGCGGAGCTACAAATGTTATTGACTTAACATTGGATCAAACTTAGTGACCTCATAACTTTGCGTCAGACTGTCATACAGACTTAATGTTGGGCTCATTTAACTCAGACTACCAATCTGCCAATCACTGATGATCTTTGAACGTTTTAGCCACACCCTAGCAACCACTTACAGCACCCTAGCAACTGTTAATAAGTCCCAATAGTTTCACAGAAAAATCCACCTCATAAACAGAAGGTCCAGCGATCACTTCAGCAGTCGATCAATAGTAGTGATGTCATCAGCCAGTGTGCAACATTTGCCGGGATCTTCATTTGCAATGAATGTATAATGTATAATGAGTGATTGTGTAAAAGCAAGTGATCAGATTAAGTTAGATGTTACTGTAAATGTTCATGCAGTAGCGTGTGATGTTGTATGTATGTGTGTGGTTCTATAATAAAGAAAAAAAGGTTTAATTAGTCCTCAAACTACTCACGGAAAAATGCTGCGTCATTATTACTACACGTGAATAAACACGTGAAAGATCACGAACACATAATATAATAAACGTGTCATTCTAATACAGTTGCAAACTATAAATATGCGTATAGATGCATGTATATATACATCGAATGATAATTAAAGTTTTTAATAATGAACTATGAACACTCACGTTTCTTCAATGACGCACATCATAAAGTTCTGTCAAACTCTGAAGTAATCACACCACATCTTCCTGTCATCTGATAGGATTCAGTCAAACTGCCTTCTCTGAGGATGCTGTGATTGCAATCCTAACAGTTTGTTGGCTTTAACTCTCTAAACTAGCGACTGAGCATCACGATGCGCACCTGCCTTTCTCTCTGTTCCTCTTTCATTACTGTGTCGAACACTTTCACTTTATTCATTAAACTCGCGAGCGGACCTTTTAACCACGCCCACATAATAACAAAACAGGTAAAGACTAAATGTACAGTTAGAAAACAAAATAATTAAACAATCTTTTGTACAGCCGCCCTCAAATTTGCTAATTAAATTTGCCATTATTGAGTTTAGGATGAATTCTCCAGGTCTTCAGGTAAAGATGGCAGTTCAATTAGTTTCACAACTGGTCTTGTGTATGTCTGATCTTTCACTTTGACCGTCACTGTTCTGACCCTACCATCTGCACTGGGAATGACGGACGAAACTGTACCAACTTTCCAGCATGCTCTTGGAAGCTGTTCATCAACAATGAGTACTACTGTACCAACCACAATGTTCTGCCTTTCACTGTGCCACTTTTGTCTTGACTGTAAGGATGGCAGAAAGTCATGAATAAAATGCTTCCAAAAATGGTCACTAAGGACCTGGCTGTGTCGCCATCTTTTCTTACTGAGCAATTCAGAATGTGAATAAACAACCTGAGGCAAAGATGAGTCAGGTCTCCCCATTAGTAAGGAGTTCGGAGTTACTGGGTCGGGATCTGCTATATCGCTCGAGACGTAACCGAGAGGTCTGGAGTTAAGAATGTTTTCGACCTCAGTCAAAATTGTCCTTAATACCTCTTCGGTAACAGTCTGCGCACCCAAAGTGCTTCTTAAAGCAGTCTTGACCGACCTCACCTCTCTTTCCCATGACCCTCCAAAATGAGGGGCACTGGGAGGGTTGAATTGGAACCTGATTTGGTCCTTGGCCAACATGTCTCGAAGGATGGGCTGAATCTGATTGAAGGTGTCTTCTAACTCATTAGCACCACCCTTAAAATTTGTTCCTTGATCGGAAAGGAGTTCGTGAGGCTTCCCTCTCCGAGCAATGAAGCGCCTCAGAGACATCAAAAATGAATCACTGTCCATGTGATACAGCAGATCAAGATGCACAGCTCGTGTGGTGAGGCACTTGTAGATGATGCCCCACCTTTTCTCTATGCGGCGTCCAATTTTCACCATCAGTGGCCCAAAACAATCTACTCCAGTAGAGTAGAAGGGAGGTTTGAATAATCTTAGACTTGATGGTGGTAGGTCTGATAATTTTGGGACAACTGGCTTGCCTCTCCATTTCCGGCAGTCAAGGCAGTTGTGCTGATGCCGTTTGATCGCCTCTCTTCCACGCAAAATCCAATACTTTCGTTGTATCTCAGCCAAGACTCTTCCAGCTCCCGGGTGATGCAATTGTGCATCATAATGTTTAATTAGAAGCTTGACGACGGGATGGTCTGGGGCCAGAACTATAGGGTGTAATACTTCTTCATTCAAGTAAGGGCATCTACGAAGTCGTCCCCCAACTCTGATCAAATCCAAGTCTCTGTCATATTCGGGAGCAAGTTTAAGTATTCGACTACGTGTGGGAATGGCTTTACCTTCTCTGAGCAAAGCATATTCTTCTGGGAAGTCATGTTTCTGACATTGTCTAAGGATAGACAGTTCTGCTTGTCTGAAATCATCTGCACTTGGTGAAAATGTGCTATCGGCCGCCCCGTGAAGGGATCGTGCAGTAGCCTCTAAGAACTCAAAATAGCTACTGAACTGATGGACATCAGGCTCATCTTGCTCTTTAATCTCATCCACTAATCCACAAAAGATGGATTTCTTAAGCTCCTGATCTTCTTCAGAAGCGGGACCTACTGGTAATTTTGGCCAACAGCTACTAGGCTGCCTCAAGAAGTCTGGACCAAGTTTCCATCTTGAATTTTCAGCTAGCTGAATTAGTGACAACCCACGAGTTACATCTTCAGCAGGGTTTGTGGCTGAATCAATGTAGCGCCAAGAGCCTGGGTCAGAAAGTTCCTGAATTTCTGTCACTCTCACTCCTACGAACACTCGGTATCTACACGAATCAGACTGTAGCCAGTTAAGGACGGTAGTGGAATCTGACCAATAAACAAATTGATTGATGTTTAGGGTCAGCTCTCGTTTTAGAACATCTCCAAGCTGTGCGCCTGTTAGTGCAGCACATAGCTCTAAACGAGGGATTGAGATCTGTTTTCGGGGGGCAACCCGTGATCTTGCCGCAATGAAAGACACATGTCTATTGTCTTGTTCGTCTTCAGAGCACAAGTATGCAACAGAACCATAGGCTCTTTCAGAAGCATCACAGAATACATGTACACAGCGATGTTTGACTGTACATTGAATGTGAGAAGTGTAACATCTTGGCAAGAATACTTGAGACAGGTTTGGGAGTTCACTTTCCCACTGATGCCAAATGGCCAGCAGATCTTCAGGGAGATTGGGATCATCCCATTCACGTTTCTTATCCCACAACAACTGCACAACAGTTTTAGCTCTTGTAGTATATGGTATGAGATATCCTAGCGGATCATAGAGCTTGGCCAAAGTGCGATAGATTTTTCGCATAGTAATCTCACCATCTTCTCGCTGGTAAGGTTTGTATACTAAGTTGTCCGTTTTGCAATGCCATATCAATCCAAGGGCATTTTCCTGTGGGTTATCTATTCCCTGACTGAGCCATATCTCCCCACTCTTGGACTTTAAGTCATTAGGAAGGTGCTGAATCACCTCAGGGATGTTACATGCCCACTGTCTGAGCTCAAATCCACCATCCATAAGATGACATTGCAGTCGGTTCACTAGATTTTTGGCTTGAGATTCAGTTGGAACACTGCTTAGACAATTGTCTACATAGAAATTTCGCTCGACTGTTTTACGCACCTCATCAGTAGGATCAAGATCCCCCTTTACATGAGATTGGAGTGCAAAAACTGCACAACAGGGACTGCAAGCAGTGCCAAATGGCAGGACTTCCCATTGATGCACGACTGGCATCTCAGATGTTTTTCCCTGTCGCCACAGGAATCGTAAAAATGGCTTGTCCTCATCAAGCAGGCGGACCTGGTGGAACATGCCCTTCACGTCACTACAGATAGCTACGGGATATTCACGAAAGCGAAGAAGGACTCCTAAGAGACTTGAGCCTAAAGTAGGGCCAGGCAGAAGATATTCGTTCAAGGATTGACCCTTGTATTCAAAGGAGCAATTGAAAACAATACGGTTCTTTCTGTTATGTTGAACCATGTGGTGTGGTATGTACCACGACTTTGCACTTGATTCACTTTCTGCAGGTGTCAGCTGAGTGACATAACCCGACTGCAGTAGTTTCTGAATCTCGAAATCATAGGATTCAGCTTTCTCTGGCTCTTTAGACAGTTTTCGTTCAGTGCTACATAACAGACCCATGACCGCTTCCTGAGGTGCATTCAAAGGGGGGGGGTAACTGCTTCCAGAGTAAAGGAGTGGCATATCTCTTTACATCCTGTACCTCGATCCTGATTGTTTTTTCTTCTAAGATACGAATTGCTTCTGCATCCTGACGAGATCGGCTGATAATCTTCTCTGAGCGGTAAGGAAGGATATCCAACTTCCAAAGATTTTCAACCTGTCGCAATAATTCAGCTTCAGGAGAAAGGCAAGAAATGAAGAGACATTCCTGAGGACGTAAACAAGATTTGGGAAGACTTGAAGGACCTTGTAAAGTCCAGCCAAGCTTGGTATGGACAGCAGCAGGACCTCCAGGGGGCCCCAAACGTACGGGCTCCAATGGGGTAATCAAGTGCGGATAGTCTGACCCAATAAGAACAAGAGGCTGAGCTTTGTTGATCTCATGCAAGGGTAAGTCACGTAGATGTCGGTATTTTTTCTGGAGGTCAGAAATTGGGTATGTATGCTGGACCAATGCGAGTTCTTTGGCTGTAAAGGCACCCTTTATTTGATACGATCGATCAGGGAATGAAAAGGGAGCAATGGAAAAGGAAACAACTTTTCCCTGTATGGTCTGAGCCTCCTGTTTCACAGTCCGAAGAGCCAGGTCTTCCCTGTCTCCTTGAAGACCTAGACGTTGAGTGGCTTCATACATTAGAATAGTGCGTTCTGACCCGTCGTCAAGAACTGCATATGTCTCTAGTGACTTATTACCACTCTGAATAATAACTCGGATCAGTTTCAACAGCACTTGTTTACCACAAGTAGGGCGATCCAAGTATAATGTCTGAGAGGTAGGCCCTTCTGAATCTGTACTTTTCTGAGGAATCTTCTGATTACTTTTAATCATTGTGTATGCACTAGCATTCACCTCATGTAGGACATCAAGATGCCTTCTGTCGCATCGCTTGCACTTGGCTTTCAACGTACATTTTGACGATAAATGTCCTCGTCCACAACGCCAGCATCTATTGCCTGCTTTAATCCAACTTTCTACCTGCTCCTTGGAGAGAAGTTTGAAATTAGAACATTGATTCATATAGTGCTGGAATGAATCACAGAAAGGACAGTACTTTTTTGGCTTGTCCTGTGGCCGTTCCACATGAGCATGCTCCTTCTTTATATTCTCAACTGCTACTTCCTTTTGTTCTCCTCCATGTAGCACTGTAGTCAACTTCCGAGGCATAAAACTGGGCCGCTTGTCTTTACGTGGAACATGTTTTTCATATTCGGGGTATGATCCATACTGATTTCCATCTACTTGCACACGCACTTCATACTCCAACCAGTCAGCAAACTCAAGCAGAGTTGGAATCGGTGTCTGAATGGGGTTAATAAATCTCTTGAAGTTAGCTCTTAGGTCGTGTGGCAACTTGGCTAAGAGTCGAGATACATGTGAACCACATTTTAGTTCCGTCCAACCTGTGCTACCTAACTGGTTTAACATTCCAACCAATGCTCGGACACGTAGAGCAAATGATTTAAATGACTTAACGTCTCCGCTCCTAATGTTTGGCCCTTCCATCAAATTTGTAATCCTTTGCAAGGCTAATTGATGTGGCTGCCCATACATATCAGTAAGCGCTCTCATTGTGTCGCTGAATGGAGTACGGCTGTGACTATAGGAGTCAGCTACAAGCAAAGCATCTTCCAGCTTAAGATGGTCCACAAGTATTTGAAACTTGAATGCCTCTGAAGCATCATAGGGAAGAACATTGTCTAATGCAAGTTTAAGATGAGCAAACTCGCGGGGGTCATCTCTACTAAAATTCGGAATGGTAGGAGTAGGGCCACGATATTGTACAGGTTGAGTATATAAAGCATGTGGAGGCACAGAGTATGGATTGTATGCACTACCAGGTGATACACTCAAAAAAATGATTTGTTGGACTTACATAAAAAAAGAGTGTCAAGTGGTTCCACGTAACTGTGTTGAGTAGTTTCTACAAGTAACAATATAGTTAAATGAACTAAAGAAATCCAGGTAAAGTTTACAAAATATTTCTTAGTTCATTCAATCCATTTAGATGTGTCATTATTGCATTTTAGTTTTATGTATATTTAACTTAGTAATGTTATGTTAGAATTATGAACTTTTAGTATGTAAGGTGAACACTTTATTTTTTATATATTTCACTTTTAATGTATGTGCTCTACAAGTGTAAAACTTAAATAATCAAACATATTTTTAGAAACAAAATGAATTTATTTTCTTTGCAATGTTTTGCAACATACAACTGCTAAAAACCCATAAAACAATTTCAATTTCTTTTGAAAAAACACATTAAAACATCAGATGCTTTCAGTTAACTTTTACAGGGTCTTTTAAAGTGCAACTGGCTTTAACAATCTGAAATAATCTTACTTTGAAAAATGATGTACATGGAATGTTAAAATACTGCTAAAATCCATTTCTGATCTTTACAATCTATAGTGAGAGTAACATTAAAACTGGCCTCTATTTTTGTAAACATTCTCAAACAATTCAAATAAAAGTACAAAAAGAAAGAAAAAAATGCAAAAGCAACATTTTGGTCAATAGTGAACATTCTTACAATGTGCTACTTCAAATACTGGAAGAAAAATGTATAAGAGCAAATTTACAAAAGTAATGTGACATTTTTTTCCAGAGTGTCACAAAATGCTACAATGCTCAATTGCTGATATTTCAAAAGGTTTAATATATTGTTAAAGTATACAACTGACCTTTATTTATGAAAATACCACAAAACAACAGCTTTTTTAAAAAAAAACATAAAAAAATTTATAAAAGAAGTTTTACTATTGACCAAAATGTTCTTTCAATATGTGCAACTGCAAGTAATAAATTTTACTCTGAAAAAGAAAAGGAAAGTTTAAGACAAGCAGCATAAGAATTTTAAAAAGCAAAGAAAAGAATAAAACTGAAAATCTGAATCTTTGTAAATAATCAAACAATTATAACCATTTAAAGTTGTAGAACTCCATTTAAAACTTTGGTGCCATTGACAAAGATAACATTAAAATTGGCCCTTAATTTAAAAAACTAGAAAAATTTAAGTGTCTCAAAAAAGCTTCTTCCTCTATTTCTTTCATTTGTCCAGAATGATGTACTGACTCAGCCAACAAGTTTGTTTTTGAGAACTTGTATTTTGTGTGACAGTTTATGTGCAAGTCCCAGCAACACTTTCTGAAAAACTCAAAAAGTGCATTTCAGGTCTGAAGGATTACTGAGATTCACGCTGTACTTGACTCTCAAAGAAAGAGAACAAGCCTTGGTGACATCGCCAAGGTTCTGAAGCACTTTCACTCCCTCAACAATCAGTCCAGCAACTGATGGTGGGTCACAGACTTCTACAACTTCAGGCGTAACGGTGTAGATTTTAATGACAGTATTGGCCATGTCTCTCTCAAAGTCTGTCTCCTACAAAACACAAAAACAGTATCACTGATCAGTCAGTTTAATTACATCAAAAATACAGATTGTAAATGTAGAGAATTTTGTATCAACTGTCCATTCTTTAATCTTTCACATCACGCACCTACAGTGACTTACAAAACTACTTTACTGTGTTTGTTAGGGTGGTCAAAAGCACAGGCTTCTGTACTGAATTTTAAAAAATGTGAAGAAACCATCATTCTTTCAAAGAAATTCAATTGGCCAGTGTTATTGTGCTCAACAGATGTGACTGTGATTGGCAACACTGATAATTGCCACCTTAATCTGCCTAGACAAATCTGCTTGAGAATCTGCTTGACTGTGCTCAAAATTTCCCCAGAAAAATGCTAGCATCATAACAATTTTTTATTTCAGTGCAGACTGGTGCTGAAGTCTGTTCTTTTGACAACCCCAAGGTAAATATACTTTGTGTATTGATATTCCTTGACTATATTATGTGAATTTATGTGATGGCATTTTAAATATTAACTGACTGAGAACTATACTTACTGTATACTCCTTCATGAGGTTTTAATAGTCTTCATTAAGATACACAGAAAGTGCTCTGAGAATGCAAGCTCTCCAAGTTGAGATGGCATCACTCTGTAGAAGAGACATTAAGTATATGAAAAAAACACCATACTAAAGTGGAAATTATTTACAAGCATCATAAATACAGATAACAAACCTTGTCGATGGTAGCCATCAGTTTTCAAATTTTCCATTTTGCAATTTCTTCTTTTGTACGGTAAATGCTGTCCAGCTTGCTGGTGGAACCATGCAGTTTTGAAAAATGTTTGAATTAGTGGGACAGTAGCGATTCGACTGAATTCAGCAGCAATCTGTAAATTTAAGACACAGGATTATAGTAAGAATAGCTTTCAAACAAAGTACTGTCTCATTGTTTTCAGGTTCTTATAGATATGACTAAAGTACTCCCATTCTGAGTCTATATGGCTGCCAGAACACACATGGCAATTGAATGTGGTTACACTTGCAGGTAACCCCGTGTTCTCCTTTGCATGGCTACAATTAAGATGGCTGTGTAGTGCACTTCACGTTTTAAATCTACAGCGATAGTCAGAATAAGTGCATGAAAAACTAATAACAAGACCACAATGTCTATGCACTAATCTATAGTGTTTCAACAACTGTGATCTATTTGTGATGGTTATTTTGCAGTATTTGAACTGCCACATGCTTTCCCTGAGAAACATGAGTCAGTATAACAGGCTAAAAATGCTAAAATTCAAAAGACTCCAAAATACACTGATATAATAAATTAACATAATTCTGTGAACACTCACATCACTTTTCCTGGTGATATTTAACTCTAAAGATTGATAAAATACTCATACCTGACAAAGCCACCATCTTCTCCTCCTCATGTGCTTCACATGTTCCTCTCTCTGACTGTTCCGTTGCTCCGCCTCCAGGTAGGCAGCTATGGTATCAGCAAATATCCAATCTTAAGAGGTTTTTGCGTTTTACTCAACAATGTTAAGTTGGCCTGTCAAACCCTTACTAAGTAAAGCCTACAGTACTACATTTTTGTAGAAATAACATGGTAAACTTATGTTAATTTAATTACTATTATGTTTTATGTAATGTGAACAAGGATGGGTTTAGTAAAACTAACAATAGGGAAAGTTCATTTTTTTGAGTGTAGGAAATGTCTATTCTCTCTATTATACTCTTGCTTCCCATCAAATGAAAAGTAGTCAAGATGATCTCTGGCATTCTTTGATAAGTAATGCGTCCTGTCATTCACACAATGATAGTAAGGATCAGTTGTTGTGCGATAAGCATCAGAAGGTGGTATGCTGGACTGCAACACTGGAGAATCATCAGTATTACAATAATGGAATCTAGTCAGATTATGTTGTCGAACAGGGATATTAGCATCACTAGCGTTATTACGTTGAGGTGAATTGCTATTGCTATTATGTGGGTCATGATAAGAGGGTGTTGATATACCTGAACCAGGCGGACTATCACTTAACCTGCCTACTCTCTTTAGACTCTCTGTTAGCTCCTCAATAAGCTCTCGGTCACGATCCTGCACTGCGAGGAGGGATTCATCTCTGGGTGGCACCAAAGGGGTATGTTCTATCTGGCGAGGATTCTCATAATCCTGAAATGACACCAGCATGCCTGTAGACTTTGGTGTGGATGACACTCCTGCCTCTTTAACTCTAGACTGCTGCACAGCTACTGGATCCTGAGAAGCTAAAACTGGAGAATTAGCAATCACATCTGATATACGTCTCACCTCCTGCCTCAACTGCATATTCTCTTCCCTCATTTCACGTATACATGTAAGCATTTCTGACCGCTCATCTGCAAATGTAAGATGTTTGCTAGTGTAACCTACTTCATAATCACGTAGATATGCTGGTGGTCTAGTAATTCTACGCTGACGTATAACATCTGGCTCTGAAACTCCTGTCCTATTCCTGGACATCATTGTTAAGGTAGTAATAAATATCCGGCTCGAAGGACCATTAAATGTATTGAAGCCTGTATGAAAGCACTGATTACTATACGGTTCTATACCACCTTAAAGGATATATTATCCAATTGATGTCCAAAGAATAGGAGAAGAGTAAAGAGATCATACACAAATTATTTTGTTCAAACAATGTATCAATTTCTTTATGATTAGTGTGTAAACATAATCATCACAATACAAATCAAATAAAATAGCGTAGGCCCACGTAAATGAAAACAATTATCATATAAGATGACAATAATTACAGTACTGTAAGGTTGTAATATAGTGGGGAAATAAATCCCAATAGTTTCAGAGGACTTATAAACAGAAAGGTCCAGCGATCACTTGTAATATGGTGAAATAAGTCCCAATAGTTTCACAGAAAAATCCACCTCATAAACAGAAGGTCCAGCGATCACTTCAGCAGTCGATCAATAGTAGTGATGTCATCAGCCAGTGTGCAACATTTGCCGGGATCTTCATTTGCAATGAATGTATAATGTATAATGAGTGATTGTGTAAAAGCAAGTGATCAGATTAAGTTAGATGTTACTGTAAATGTTCATGCAGTAGCGTGTGATGTTGTATGTATGTGTGTGGTTCTATAATAAAGAAAAAAAGGTTTAATTAGTCCTCAAACTACTCACGGAAAAATGCTGCGTCATTATTACTACACGTGAATAAACACGTGAAAGATCACGAACACATAATATAATAAACGTGTCATTCTAATACAGTTGCAAACTATAAATATGCGTATAGATGCATGTATATATACATCGAATGATAATTAAAGTTTTTAATAATGAACTATGAACACTCACGTTTCTTCAATGACGCACATCATAAAGTTCTGTCAAACTCTGAAGTAATCACACCACATCTTCCTGTCATCTGATAGGATTCAGTCAAACTGCCTTCTCTGAGGATGCTGTGATTGCAATCCTAACAGTTTGTTGGCTTTAACTCTCTAAACTAGCGACTGAGCATCACGATGCGCACCTGCCTTTCTCTCTGTTCCTCTTTCATTACTGTGTCGAACACTTTCACTTTATTCATTAAACTCGCGAGCGGACCTTTTAACCACGCCCACATAATAACAAAACAGGTAAAGACTAAATGTACAGTTAGAAAACAAAATAATTAAACAATCTTTTGTACAATAAAGAAGAGTTGATAATGTTAAGAAGAGGTTCTCCTATAGCAGGTAACAGCTCTTTCAGTAATTTTGTTGGAATTGAGTCCAGCATACACGTAGCTGGTTTAGAGCTATTTATAATTTTTACTAACTCTTCATGTTCTATGATTTTGAAGCAGTGTAGGTTATTATTATGATTTAATGAAATATTTACAGGATTTGGAGTATAAGCCGGTGCAGAAAGTTTGGCATCTCCTATTTTCTGTCTAAAGCCTTCTATTTTATTACTGAAAAAATTCATGAAGTCATCACTACTAATTTGCGGTGGAGTAGTTTGTTCCAAGGATGACCGATTATTTGCTAATTTAGAGATGGTTAAATAAAAATCTAGGATTGTTATGATTATTTTCTATCAGTTTGCGCAGATCGGTCCTGGCAGATTTTAGAGCCCTCCTATAGCTGGACATACTGTCTTTGTACGCAATTCTAAAGACCTCTAAATTAGTTTTTTTCCATTTACGTTCCATTTAGAAGTGTCACAGAAACCCTGGCCTGGTGAATTTGAGGACTTTACCATCTCTGAGGAGGGAGAGCATCTTATCAAGATCTTATGTAAGTCAAAAACCAAATCAACATATACCAGTAAAATATTACTGTAAAATTAACACCACTTTACCAATCACACAGAGACATTTAAAACGATACCAAACATGAATATAGAGCTGCAAGACACATCATATTAAAACCTTGGACATTTGATGTAAAATGTGCTCTAATCAGCAAGTCGCTTAAAGGTCAAGAAGGGGGGCTTGGGGTGAAAGTAAAGGATGCATTCCTGCATTCTTCCCTGATGTCGTGTGGCTCTGTTTCTCCAGCCTGTGTTTGCATTGTCAACAGTGATTTGAATAGAACAGTGGAACAGCTGGTTTCTTCATCACTTCCCAGATTAGAAAGTGCATTGGAACATTGCATCTTGTCTCATGAAATTCCATAACAGTTCTCAGGGTCTGATATTTTGGATCCTTACAGTAGATAATCACACCTCTAAAAAAAATGGACAAAATTTTTCTTGGTTTTATTTTGGAATAATAAGCCTCACAAATTGAAGGGAGTGAGGGGGGTCTTGAAGTCTGTAGTAGACATGGAATGGTTAACCTGTGTCACATGATTGTGGTGGAGGGTCACCTGGGTTACGTAGTGCGCATATAGGTGGCACCTGTTCATGCACAGCTTGGGGAGGAGAGAAAGAGGGGGTGAACGGGGACGCGGTACTCTTTGTTGACCAAACTTAAGCCCAAACCTAAACTCAAACAGAAGCCCAAATCAAATTCTACACTGTCAAAATATCAAGGTATGTTTTATATTGGAAAATAAACGAGTGAAGAAATTGGAACGACTTCTTGCCTTGTTTACATTTGATGTTTGCGTCACAAATCATGTCTCTGGTTTAGCCTCTCAGCATGTAGCCGCTACAAAGTCCTAAATTTTGATGACACCAATAATACTTTTAAAATCAATTGGCTGAAGAGATGCTTGCTTGGTTCAGACTCTATGTGGTATTTTTATTCCAAACAATGTATTTAAAGAGATTGGTGGCCTTTCTTTTTTTAATGAAATGCAATTACTCCGTTGGTAAATTACCTATTAAATTAGCTCAATTCCATCAACAAGCTCTTTTAGCCTGGAAACTGACTTACAGACACAAATTCTCACCTCACAAAACCCTTTCATGCAATAATGTAGACATTAAGATAAATAATAAATCTTTTTTCTGGGATAAATAGTTTAACAAAAACATTATTTTTGTTTCTGATCTTTTTAACAGTAACGGGGATCTTTTAACTTATGAGAGTTTTATAAACATTTATCAATTCCCTGTTCGCTTTATTATAAAGGCTATAACTAGTGGACTACTATGTCTGATGAAAGCAGCTCTTAGTTATGACGCAGCTTCCAAACAATTGTCACAGTTACACCTAGGAGGAAGATCTAGTCTTAGTAAATAAAGCAATAATAAGTTTATACATCAAGTGTCGCAGTCACATAACGCAATCACTCCTAGAGGAAAGTTTAAAGGTTCCATTATTGTTAATATTCAATGGAGGGAAACATGATTATCACCATATAAATTCTGCATTCCTAATAAAATGAAAGAGGTGCACTTTAAAATTTTATTGTAATGCACCTTTATCCAAATATTGTGATGTTACTGATATTTGCTCATTTTGTAAGAATGAGTGTGAAGACATTTGTCTCTTCTTTTTTTCTTGCGATGTATCATCACTGTTTTAGGATGATTTAAGTTCATATTGTTTTTCCAAGGTTAATATGAGTGGTAATTTGTACCTTAAGGATGCTATTTGTTATTTTGAAAACCAAAACACATCTAGAAGCCACTGTGAACTTTCTTAAACTTGCTGGGAAATTTTACTTTCACAAACAGAGATTCCTTAAAAAAATCCAATCTTTATAGACTTCCTGTGTGAAATAGAACATTTAATTAAATCTCTTAGATTAATTGAAAATCAGAAATGTGCTTCTTTCTTGAGCAAATATGATGAGATCTTTCATGCTACTTGAATATTTATGTTTTTTCTTTTAACTTTTTACATTTTTATATTATTTTTTATTCTTTTATAAATTGTGTTCTATTGTTGCTCTTTATCTTGTGTATGTAATGTGATTATTGTGTAAAAAAAACTGTTATCTTTTACTGTATTCTAAGTTGTATTATACAGTTTCTTGAAGTTAATAAAAAAAGAGCCGCTTCAAGCAGAAACACGCCTTTCATTGGTCTCCTGACACATGAGTGTGGATGTTGCCAAGTCCATCAATTCTTCATTACTGACTATATAAATTTGCACTAGGATTTCCTTATTAAATAATCTGCCTATTTCAAAGAATTAATTATTTAAATGGCAGAAAATGATCATCTAAAATTCATAAGAGAATTACAAGACATTTAAAAATTATATAAGCTACTTATTTATTGACCTGTTGTGGGTTTATTTCTGGATTAGACTGTCCTCTAGTGGCGGAGTTTATTATGACGCATACAGGAAGTGTCAGAGCTGAGAGGAATCGAAAGTAAACTCAGTGTGAGCAGTAAAATGGCAGAATCCAGTGTGTCTTTGGCTCATCATGAGTTCAGCTGTTCGGTGTGTCTGGATCTCCTGAAGGATCCAGTCTCCATTCCCTGTGGACACAGTTACTGTATGAGCTGCATCACAGACTGCTGGAATCAGGAGGATCAGAAGAGAGTCTACAGCTGCCCTCAGTGCAGACAGACCTTCTGCCCCAGACCCGCTTTAGCTAAAAACACCATGCTGGCTGAAGTGCTGGAGAAACTGCAGAAGAGCAAACTACAAGCTGCTGGTCCTGCTCAGAGTCCCGCTGCATCTGGAGATGTGGAGTGTGACGTCTGTACTGGAGCCAAAAACAGAGCCGTCAAGTCCTGTCTGGTGTGTCTGAACTCTTACTGTCACACTCATTTCCAGCGACATCAAGAAATTCACCAAGGAAATCGACACAAAGTGACTGAAGCCACTCATAAACTGCAGGAGATGATCTGTCCTCAACATGAGAAACTCCTGGAGATCTTCTGCCGCACTGATCACTGCTGTATTTGTTATCTGTGTTTGGTTGATCAACACAAACACCATGACACTGTTTCAGCTGCAGCAGAGAGGACTGAACTACAGGTTTGAACACACTTATGCTCAATTATTAATAATGTCTCTTCATTTCTCCACTTTTAAAGCTGTTTCTCTGATCTTCTCTCCAGCAGACACATGTAATAGACTTTGGTCAGGGTGGTGTCATATTAATGTTTGACAGGAATCAAAACACCTGTGAGGGACTAAAGTACAGTGTGTTCAGTGAATTACTGTTTAATTGACTAAATCCCCGTAAAATCCCACATTCACCAATAATACAGCATTACAGATTCTACATCACAGAGCTCAACAGTGTTTTATATCAACAGGTTGTTGTGAATGAAATATAAGCTAAATCATAATGAACTCTGGAAGCAGCAGTGATGTGTTTAGAGTTTTATTTTAAGCTGTTTAATGTCGACCTCTGCATAAACAGATGACGTTTAATAAAAGTATATCGCTGTTATTTCCACTGTAAGAGCTGAGTGGTATGACATGATGGATAAATGTGCATTAAACATTCACAGTCACCGGCCACTTTATTAGGTACACCTTACTAGTACCGGGTTGGACCCCGTTTGCCTTCAGAACTGCTTTAATCCTTCATATCATAAATTCAACAAGATACTGGAAATATTCCTCAGAGATTTTGCTCCATATTGACATGATAGCATCACACAGTTGCTGCAGATCGTCTTGACCATTTCTACATGCCTAAATGCATTGAGTTCTGACTATTACAGCTTTACAGTGACGTTTATTTCACTCTTGTTCACTGTGAATCCTGCAGAGTCGGCTGAGGGAAACCCAGAGCAGATTCCAGCAGAGACTCCAGGAGAGACAGAAGGAGCTGGAGGAGCTGAGAGAGGCTGTGGAGTCTCACAAGGTGAGTTTGAGCAGAAGAACAGCAGCTGAAGAGGCCTTTCACACTCCAATGCTTCTGTGTGTGTGTGCGTGTGTGTGTGTGTGTGTGTGCGTGTGTGTGTGTGTGTGTGTGTGTGTGTGTGTGTGTGTGTCTGACAGCGCTCTGCACAGGCCGCAGTGGACCACACCGAGAGGATCTTCACTCAGCTCATCTGCTGGATTGAGAGAAGCCGCTCGGAGCTCACGCAGATGATCAGAGATGGAGAAAAGACTGCAGTGAGTGGAGCTGAAGAACGACTGGAGCGACTGGAGCAGGAGATCAATGATCTGAGGAGGAGAAACGCTGAGCTGGAGCAGCTTTCACACACAGAAGATCACATCCATTTCCTCCAGGTGACACACAGGACAGTGGAAGAGCATGTGGAGCAGAGATTGTGTTTGTGTGTCTTCAGCTGCTGTTTCTGTTGTGTCTGTGTAGAGTTTGCAGTCTCTCTCTGTCCCTCCTGGATCTACAGACTCATCCAGCTTTATTAGCAGCTCTCCTCTTGTTTTTGATGACATCGCTGAATCTGTGTCTCGTCTGAGAGACAAACTGCAGCAGTTCTGCACTGAGGAGATGAAGACCATATCTAGCAGAGGTCAGATTTATATTTCCTGACATGTTTCAGATGATTTTAAATGTATTTGTATTGTTTAACAATGTTTACTGTAAATCATCTGTTTGTCTCCACAGTGAGCAGCATTAGCAGGATTCCCGCTCCTGAACCACAGACCCGTGAGCAGTTCCTCCAGTGTAAGTGACTCTGATCATACTGAACATTAAAGATTATAGTTATATATTGTGTTGGATTCCTTCATATGAGGCAGAGAGTCTCTGATGGCTGTAATGTGTTTTATTCTGGATCCAGCAGAAACAGTGAAAACTAGAAGTAAACACACAAATCAGCACAAAGCAGATTGATAATGAACTCTGACACCTTTACAGTTCATGATCAGGCGTTTGTGTACAGTGAACAGTAGATGAGCTGTGTAAAGTCACAGATAAACAATAATTGGCTCAGTTAACAGTTTCAAAACAAAACTTACACACCTCACTCCGCTCACCAAGGGCTGCTACAGTAGCTTTAACACGTGTAGTGATGTTCACCTGGCTAAACAGCACACACACACACACACACACACACACACACACACACACACATGTAAACAGGAGACAGTAAAACACACACGCTTATAATGCTCATCATCACGATTGCAGGACTTGCATTAACCAGCATATGTCACTGGAATATATCACTGAGCTCCTGAGACGAGAGCGTTCTGATGAGTGAGATGTTGTGTGAGGTTTCGGGGTTTTGCTCAAAGCCATTAACCTGAATGAGCTGACTGAGAATGAAACACCTATAATGAGCTCTTGTGGCCGTTTCCATATATTCTTATCATATATCATCAATCAGACTGAACTGTGCTGAGCTGCTCAAATCAACCCTGATCTACATTAAACACACTGAACTCTACAGAATCAGCAGCTCTAGATATAATCACACAGCTAGTTTATCTTACTGGGTTAGTTAAAGTCTCATTTATTCAACTCTGTGTAGAAACCTTCCTAAGACACCTTTAGATTTGTTTGCAGGAGGAAAATGACACCTGAAACTCTTCATCACTTGCTGTCTTCAGTCTCTAAACGTCTTTAAGTGTTGTGAAAAGGAACGGCAACATTACAGACTGATAAATGCTTTACTGATACAACTTTATTTAAATGTGTTGCAGGAACAGAAATTGGTGATTAATAATAAAAGTCATGAGGAACACAATAAATCAGGATTATTTTATCATCTGCAGTGAAATACAAGTCAAAGAACATTTAGAAATCTCCACTTTCCTGATTCGCCTTTTCTATACTGTCCCAGTGTGTTCTGGTTTGGGGTTGAACATGTACTGAAACATTCATAGTTCTTGTTTCTTAATCAGCAAAAGTGCAAATAATATTAGAGTAAAGACATTCTGATGAACTGAAACAGATCAATAATAATACAGTCATGATTTCATTATTGTCACTCAGAAATTCATTGATATTTTTCCTGATTTTTATCTTCATCAGATTCTCAACAGTTCACTTTGGATCCAAACACAGCGTATAACAGGCTGGTTCTGTCTGAAGGAAACACAGCGGTGGAAAATAAACGTTCAGTCCAGCCGTATCCTGATCATCCAGACAGATTTGATGGTTGGCGTCAGGTGTTGTGTAGAGAGAGTGTGTGTGGACGCTCTTACTGGGAGCTGGAGTGGAGCGGTGAGGATGTGGAAATATCAGTGTCATATAAGAGCATCAGCAGGAAGGGTTCGGGTAATGAGTGTGTGTTTGGATTTAATGATCAGTCCTGGAGTTTGTCCTGCTCTGCTCACAGTTTCATATTCTATCATAATAATATAAAGACTGATCTCCGTAAACCCTCCGTCAGCTGCTCTAGAATAGGAGTGTATGTGGATCACAGTGCAGGAACTCTGTCCTTCTACAGCGTCTCTGACACAACAATGAGCCTCATACACACACTCCACACCACATTCACACACACACTCTATCCTGGATTCAGGGTTTATGTTTGTTCAAGACTGAAGCTCTGTGATCTGACAGTGTAGAGTTCAAGATGTCTGAATCAGTCATCACTGCATTCTAGTTTATAATGGCCTGTTTCCTGCTAGACAGTTGATAGGGGGTTCTGGATTGGTTGCTAGGCGGTTGCTATAGTGTTGCTATGGGGTTGCTAAGCGATTGCTAAGGTGTTCTAGGTCATTGCTAAGGTGTTGCTAGGTGGTTACTAAGGTGTTGCTTGTTAGTCACTTAGATGCCGCTAAGGTGTTGCTAGGATGTTCTGTGTTGTTGCTAGGCAATTGTTAAGGCATTACTAGGCGGTTGCTAAGGTGTTTAAGTGGTTGCTAAGGTTTTGCTAGGTGGTTGCTAAGGCATTGCTAGGTGGTTCCTAAGGTGTTGCTAGGCGGTTGCAAAGGTGTTCTGGGTTGTTGCTAAGATGTTGCTAGGATGTTCTGTGGGGTTGCTAGGCAGTGGCTAATGTGTTCTAAGTCTTTGCTAAGGTTTTGCTACTTGGTTGCTACGGTGTTCTAAGTCATTGCTAAGGTGTTACTATGTGGTTGCTAAGGTGTTCTTGGTCGATGCTAGGTGGTTGCCAGGGTGTTCTAATTGGTTGCTAGGTAGTTGATATGGTGTTGCTAGGTGCTTATTAAGGCATTGCTAGGTGGTTGCTAAGGTGTTGCTAGGTGGTTGCTAGGGTGTTCTGAGTGGTTGCTTGGCCGTTGCTAAGGCATAACTAGGAAGTTGCTTAGGTGGTTGCTAGGGTGTTGTGAGTGGTTGCTAGGCGGTTGCAAAGGCATTGCTAGATGGTTGCCAAGTTGTTGCAAGGTGGTTGCTAAGGCATTGCTAGGTGGATGCTAAGATGTCGCTAGGTAGTTCCTAAGGTGTACCAAGTAGTTGCTAGAATTAGCATAATATGTGAGTATGAATTTAGTATGATTTAGCATGTTGCTAGTATGTTTATACTATTAATTAGCATGTTGCTAGTATATTGCTAGTATAAATTAGCATGTTGCTTGATGTTTATAGTATTAATTAGCATGTTGCTAGTATATTGCTAGTATGAATTAGCATGTTGCTAGTATGTTTATAGGTTGAATTAGCATGTTGCTAGTATGTTTATAGGTTGAATTAGCATGTTGCTAGTATGAATTTGCATGTTGCTAGTTTGTTAGTATATAGCTAGTTCAATGACACGATTGTGTCAAAGCTGCTTCACACAGAAGAATGTAAACAGCGTCACTTCAGTTTTCAGAGTTTCAGTTCAGTTTAATTCAGTTCAGTGTGGTTTAGTCAAAAGTTTATGGAACAGTTGCTAGGGTGCCATTAGTGGTTGCTAGGATGTAGCTAATAAGCAGAAAGGTCATTAGTGATTGGCAGATTGGTAGTAGAGTTAAATGAGCGTAATCTTAAGTCTGTATGACAGTCTGGTGCAAAGTGATGAAGTCACTAAGTTTGGTCCAATGTTAAGTCAATGGCACTTTCCAGAATTTTCCGGGTCAGTTTTCAGAAAACCGTTTTAAAACTGAACATTTTAGGAGAATATGCATATAGAAATTAAATTAGTCTCAGAAGAAGAAGATAGAGGAATAATAAGTTTATGTAGTATAACAGTCTGTTGCTTCCTCAAGCCGCCATAATTCCGCCATAAACATCTCCAGCTCTCCTTCATTACAGTGCAGCGATTACAGTGTCATTCCCTCTCTGGCCACATGAGGGCGCGCGAGTGTCGCTGTATGAACTCATGATCAGATTCCACCAATGAACTCAATAATGATTCACTCAGATATAGAGATAATAATTAATGAGAACTATTTACACAAAACACTGAACTTGTCCTAACATGACGCTGTAATCTGCACCCTTTAAACATTTTATTTTTATTTTCCAATTATTAAACAGCAGTTTTAGCAATCATAATAAAATAATAAATAATTGACAGAATGGCAGGAAGTCTTGGAAATCTCCAGCTCTCCTTCATTAATGTTGACGTCTCTCACTCAAATATGACACAGGGAAAGAGTCCGCTATGGGCTTATAGGAAACCTTGATGAGTTTTACAATATATGGCAACCATTCCTCGAGCCCTGCACCAATATAATGCAGATTGTGAGCAGCAGTGTAGGGCTTAAGGTCGACTGTCCCCTATTGAGCGCTTCTTCACATCAAACCACTTTTACTGTCACATCATCAGCAGCAGCAGCAGCAGCACGTGTGTTATGATGAGGGAAAAGCTGAGCTGCAGACTCCAGACAGAGCAAAATACACTGGCATAGACAATATACAGCACACACACACACACACATACACACACATACAGACTGTACATCAGTAGACTAGAAACATTTAGAAATACACACACACACACACACACAAGCAGTGTGCAAGAAACCTATTATGTCACTTATTACAAGTCTCTGGTGTCCTTAGAGAGAGAGAGAGAGAGAGAGAGAGAGTGTGTGTGTGTGTGTGTGTGTTTTGGCCCAAAATATCACACAGATAATGTTCGATAACTCTCTGAAACTGACCCTTTTATGCTTTGAAACTGGTTTTGGTTTTGGTGACTGTCACTTTTAATTCAAATGAGATACAGAAAAGGGCGGAGCTACAAATGTTATTGACTTAACATTGGATCAAACTTAGTGACCTCATAACTTTGCTTCAGACTGTCATACAGACTTAATGTTGGGCTCATTTAGCTTAGACTACCAATCTGCCAATCACTGATGATCTTTGAACTTTTTAGCCACACCCTAGCAACCACTTACAGCACCCTAGCAACTGTCCCATAGACTTCCATTGTAAAAAAAACTGCCATTGACACATTGGACATACTGATAACAGTTTGGCTGTCCATACTAGCAATACACTAATCCACACTGGAAACATACTAGCAAGCATGCTAATCATACTAGCAAACAAGCTAACTAATACTATAAACATGCAACTGTAGCAACATGCTAATTCATGCTAACATGCTATTTTATTTTTCTAGAAACATGTTAGCAACATGCTAATTCATGCTCAATTTATGCTAGTAACATGCTAATTTATGTTTAAAACATGGTAACATAATGCTAATTTATACAGAACCATGATTATTTATGCTATCAACTGGCTAGCAACGACTCAGAATAACCTTGCAACCACCTAGCAATGCTTTAGCAATCACTTAGCAACCACATAGAACACCCTAGCAACGACCTAGAACACCTCAGCAATTGCCTAGCAACACCTAAGCTACGCCATAGCAACTGACTTGTTCCAATTGTTCCACTTGTTTCAACCAATCAGAATAGACTTGCAACACCTTGGCGACCACCTAGAAACACCTGCGACCACCTTGAAACACCTTAGCAACCACTTTGCAGTGCCTTAGCAACCCAATAGTATCTGGATGCAGCCTTTATGATGTGATGCAATGCAATGTCAGACACAGTGCTCTCAATGGAGTGAGTGACGTCACTGTGACTGGAAGGGTTAGGGGTGGGGTTAGGTGAGTGGATTAAAAAGCATTGGATGCAGCTCAGATTGCACTTTACCAGGTCTCCAGACCCATCTTTAGCAACCGTCTAGAAACTACTCAGAACACCTTAGCAACACCTTGGCAACCACCTAGCAATGACCTAGAACACCTTAGCAATTGCCTAGCAACATCTTAGCTACATCTAAGCAACCGCCTAGCAACCACTCAGAACACCATAGCAGTGAGCGTCTGTGATCTGACAGATGATTCAGACACTCCACATTCAACATTCAGAGAAATATTCTCCAACATCAGTCGCTTTGCTCATTCTGTGATGTTTACTCTGAATATTAGAACACATTATACTCACATTTACTTCATTAAGCTGATCAGTTTAATGCAGAGGAATCTGTTTATCTGTTTTATCCAGCAGAAATGGTCAATACTGAAACACAACACAACAACTGACAACACATCAAACAATTATAGATATAGCACATTTATTCAGCATCAAATCATCCATTTCACTGCACTTTCTGGAGCCGGCATTAGCTGTTATTGCAGAGATATTCATATTCTCTTATCATGTCATTTATACAGCTCATGTGGAAATAAAACATGTTGTTGTTGTGAGATTCTGAACAGATCAATTCTGATGAACACAGAGATGGAAGCCCACCCTGACCACCATTACAATAAACAGGATTTGACTGTTTTCATGTGTTTTGTTTGTGACTTTAACCTTTATGATGATTCACTATTCACTAGTTCAGCTTTGAAAACTAAATGACTTTCATTAAAAACTCAGCAACTAGAATTACATCTGACTAAAGAGGAAACCCTGTGCAGTTCTGATTTTAATGTTCTCCATTTATTTGCTGATCCTCTGTCTGTATTCACACTGGCACAAAGCTGACCTTTAGGCTTATTTGCATCTGTTTTATCAGTGAAAGGACAAAACATTCGGTTAAAATATACTGATTACACAGAAAATAACTCCAATCACAAGCAAAACAGCAACATCAACACAACCACAGACTGTTCAATAGTCTCAAACATGTCTCTGGTCATTTTGGGTTCAACATTTCAACTCTTATTTGTCCTGATGGTAAAATGTCAGCAGTTTGGAGGAAGTGATGAAACACACTTACTGTAATTCTCTCTAAACTTCTCTTGCTAAAATGCTGAAGAGCATCAACTCAGCACGCGGTGCAGGGCGGGAACACTTTTTTTTTTTTTTTATTAAAAAGCAAATATACAATTTAAACATGACATCCAAAAAATACAAATGTAACTAATAACATAAAATAAACTAAAAAATAAATTACAATTATTATATTTATTATTTTATTTGTTTAATTATAATTATTATTATAATTAAACAAATAACAAGACAATTCAACATAGAGATCTGTACAATGATAATCTTTTAACTTAACCGATTGACAGCAAGGTTACTAATCAATCAACTTCATCTCCTTTCCCACAATAATTGTATTTTTACATTTTTCGCTCTTAATATATTGGAGCGATTCTATATACAAATGAAAATCTATAATAGCAACCTTTAAACAAGGTTTACTGTTATTTAACCTGCATTTATGAACATGAAATTTACCGAACGAAATCAAAAGATTCAATAAAAATTCCACGGATAAATTGTTTACAAATTGTTACAAATAACATATTTGGGGGTCAAATTACAAGTAAAACCTGACTGTAAAAAATAAATCCGAAAAATTTACGGTAAAAAAACAGCAGCTGTGGTTACCAGTTAAAACCACTGTACAAACTGTAAAAGTCATTTCTCATTTTTATGGTAAACTACCGTATTTTATTAATTTATAGAGGTAATATGTCTGTATTTTGAATGACCAACATCTACACATCTTTTGTTACACAGTTAAACACGTTAGCACACCCACATGCAGGCGGTGATGAGGAAGTTACATAATGAGCCAATGCTCATCACAAACAGCTGTTCCCACAAGCAGAAAAGAGTATCAGCATATAGAAGGTGCTCAGTGTCATTCACACAGCTACTAAACACCAGTATGGTAACACGTATAAAATTAAAGTCATGATATAAACATTGTTTATCAACATTAGATGTAACATTAATCTATAATTTACATAACTGATGGGGAAACAACTAAAAGATCCATATTAATGTCAACAAAATGCATAAAAGTATTGTGCCATGCAGGGAATTCTGGGAAAGTCAATTTACGGTTATTCGCCATATATATTAGGGAAACATAATGTTAACCAGGTTACGGATTTGTACTGTAGCATTTTTACAGTTTTTTACTGTTGAAATCACGGCCATTTTTTACAGTATATATATATATATATATATATATATATATATATATATATATATATATATATATATATATATATATATATATATATATATATCTTTTTTATAATTGTGAATATTCAAAATATTTTTAAGAAGATCAATCATTGTATGTAAAAAAATGTGTATATATATATATATATATTTATATATATATATATATATATATATATATATATATATATATATATATATATATATATATATATATATATTCATTTATTTAGGCTATATATATATTTATTTATTTTTTTGACATACAATGATTGATCTTCCTAAAAATATTTTGAATATTCACAATTATAAAAAAGATAAATCAAAGTCTCTGGGTGGTGTAAACAGAATGAACAGTTTCCATCCGTCTGCATAAATTTAGTTTAGTGAGGGCGGGAACACTATTGAGTAGGTGTGATTCGGTGTGTGACATCAAAGCACCGCTACACCTATCAGATTGCCGAATGCTCCACATTCTAAATAGAACCTCTGGCGGCGCTTTGATGTCATTCTCCACCAATCAGTTTGCACAGCGCCGCTTCAAGCAGGAACTTTTTTTATTTTATTGAACCAAGTAAACAATACAACTATAAATGGCCTGATTTTAAATCAAATCTTAATCAGACAACAGACAAGCATCATAAACAAAATATAATAACAAGATTTAAAATAAATAAATAAACATAAGTGTTTTCAACAAGTACAAGTTGTTCTATTAAATGACAGAGGACTGCAGCATTCTTTTTCTTCATTTGCTTAAGCGATAGAAAATAAAGACATATATAGTTATGTGAAAAACATAAAATTTGGGAGAAACTCTTCAGAACCTATACTTAAGTAAAAAAAAAAAACTTCCCAAGAATAATAATGGTGTTAATTACTTAATCATGTGTTTCATCTTTCAAAAACAAACCAAACAGTACATTTTCTTTTGTTAGAGCATTTCAATCTTCAAACGTAGAGAATAACCAATAATGCAAATCTTCCCAAAAGGCACAAACAAATTTACAATCATAGAAAAGATGCTCTGTAGTTTCAAAACACGATGGTTGATTGGTCTCCTGCACATGAGTTTGGATGTTGCCATGTTTGTTAATTCTTCATTACTGACTAAATAAAGTTGCACTATGATGTTTCTTATTAATATTCTGCATAAATCAATTAATTAATTAATTAATTTAAATGGCATAAAATGATCACCTAAAATTCATAAGATCATTACAAGACATTTTAAAATGATTTACGCTACTTATGTTGGACTCAATGACTGTAAAAAATATGGACGACGCGACAGCCCCTTTTCCCATTGAACGCCTTGAGGGCAAAACGCCTGCTTGACGGGCACAAACTGTCGCAAAAGACTGCTGAAATTGGAGCCAGACATGCGCAGAAGGACTGTCTGATGGAGCCAGAGGAGGAGCCGCGAAAATGAGCGGAGTCGAGCTTCCAACCAAACGCTTTATGTAAAATCAACCACGCCCCCCCGAACTTCTCAGCATGCGTTTGCTGTCATATCAACACAAATGGATGTCATAACGTTAACAAATATGAAGGTTTTATATATTCAATGGCGCCAGCTCCAGGCCGCAGCGCATAACTTACTCGCGGCGTCGCGGGCTGATTCCGGCTCGCATGCAGCAGCGCCGGCTCGCTCGGCCACCGCATCTGGCTCGATTGACTCGGACTGGAATCGGGCAGTGAGTCCAGGCATCCGGAGTAGGTCCAGCAGAGGTAGTCAGTCTGAGGGATAAGTCTCCGGCAGGCGAGAATCTAGCCGGAACTGTGTTTTGCTATCTGGGTGGCTAGGCGTGTATCAGCAAACTAATAAAGCCCGAAAAAAGCCCTGAACTTAGCGAATAAACAGTGTTCCACCAGGATCATGTATGTCAGAAACTATAGTTTACTGCTGAACTCATTTTGTCATGGTAAAATAACACTGAAATCGAATAATAACATTTCAGTCTACTTCAGTCTCCTGCCGAAGCTCAGACGCCGCGCTTTGAGAAACTGTCAATCACAGCTGTCAATCACGATGACACGCCCAGCATTAAATTACTGCTAAAAACAAACTGTTTACACAAATGAAGATCTGCACCTATTTCAGCACAATAATCAGTGCCTTAATCCACCAGAACCATCTTTCGGGACATTTTATTGCAAGTGTAATATTTTTTTTTATTTGGGCTCAAGTCTCCTTCATTAACACGGAGGAGGCGGGCTTTATGACTTGTACTGCAGCCAGCCCCCAGGGGGCGATCTAACGGCCGAGACCTTTACTCAAACGCAGGCTTGCGGCACACTTGGTTGGACTGCTGTGGGTTTATTTGTGCATTAGAACTTCCTCTAGTGGCGGAGTTTATTATATGACGCACACAGGAAGTGTTGAGAGAGGAAAAGGGCCGGTGGTTTTTTTATCTAAATTCGGTAATCCTGGCGGTTCATTCCGCTGTGGCGATCCCGGATTAATAAAGGGACTAAGCCGAAAAGGAAACGAATGAATAAATGAATTAACAAATTCAGTCTTCTGTAACTCAAGCATCAAATCAGTTGATCATCTTTTTGTCAAATGCCCACATGTTGATATGTTTTGGTCTGATTTATCTGTCTATTTTTCATCAAAATGTAAGTTTAACATTGATTTTTGCATGTGGGATTTAATTTGTAACTTTTTTTCATGACAAAAATAACATTGAATTTACAGGCTATTTATTGATTTTATTGGGTAAATATTATATTCACAAATGTACATTTTCTTCATCATTACCCAAGTTGCAGAATTTTCTTTGTGACTTAAATTGTTTAATTTCTACTTTACAAAATGTTTACAGCAAAAAAAAGTGTTAAAACTGTGAAACTTTATAAGGACTTTGTTAATATAATTTAATTTGATAATTTGCATCTGTGCTCTGTTTTTATTATCTTATTTTATTATTTTTATTTTATTATTAATTTTACTTATTTACTATTGTACTTGATGTCGTCTATTGTTATGATTAATATGTTTTTATTGTTAAAACACAATAAACAAATAGAAAAAAATAAGAAAATGGCCGGTGGTTTTACAAAATTCAAAAGAAAGTAGGAGAAATGAGAAAAAAACGGGAGAGAGAAGATAATAATATCTAGGATGAGATTTGGACACACAAAAGTAATTAGTACACTTTTTAAGCTGGGTATATATGGTACAGGATAATGTGAGTTTTGTGGACAAGAAGAGACGGTAGAACATGTTAAACTACACTGCATGAAGTCTGAAGATGAAAGGAGGAAAATTAGTAAGTATTTAGGAGAGATAACAGTTCAACTCAAATTAGATGACATTCTACTAAATAAATCAGGAAATAAATATTTTACCTTTTTATTGCAGTATCTTAAAAATATCTTAAAAATACTCATTTGTGGCAGATGCGGGTTAAGTCATGATGATCCACACTCCAGACCAGGTGGTGGCGCAAATACACCATTTTGTTGTTTGTCAACCGCCATTAAATTGAAGAAGAAGAAGCCAGTGTTGTGTGTGTTGTGTCGATGCCTCTCTCGGTCTGTGCGTGTGAGCTGTAAAATGGCAGAATTCAGTGTTTCTGTGGCTCAGGATCAGTTCAGCTGTGCGGTGTGTCTGGATCTCCTAAATGATCCGGTCTCCATTCCGTGTGGACACAGTTACTGTATGAGCTGCATCACAGACTGCTGGAATAAGAAGAGAGTCTACAGCTGCCCTCAGTGCAGACAGACCTTCAGCCCCAGACCCGCTTTAGCTAAAAACACCATGCTGGCTGAAGTGCTGGAGAAACTGCAGAAGAGCAAACTACAAGCTGCTGGTCCTGCTCAGAGTCCCGCTGCATCTGGAGATGTGGAGTGTGACGTCTGTACTGGAGCCAAAAACAGAGCCGTCAAGTCCTGTCTGGTGTGTCTGAACTCTTACTGTCACACTCATTTTCAGCTCCATCAAGAGATTCACCCAGGAAATCAACACCAACTGACTGAAGCTACTCACAGATTGAAGGAGATGATCTGTCCTCAACATGAGAAACTCCTGGAGATCTTCTGCCGCACTGATCACTGCTGTATTTGTTATCTGTGTTTGGTTGATCAACACAAACACCATGACACTGTTTCAGCTGCAGCAGAGAGGACTGAACTAGAGGTATGAACACATTCATTCATCATTTTACAGGTGTACCTAATAAAGTGGCCGGTAAGTGTTATTTTGCATCTGACATGTTTACTAATAGACTCTCCTGCAATTTGGAAAATCCTAAGCTTCCCGTTCATAATTACAGCTTTACAGTGACGTTTATTTCACTCTTGTTCACTGTGAATCCTGCAGAGTCGGCTGAGGGAAACCCAGAGCAGATTCCAGCAGAGACTCCAGGAGAGACAGAAGGAGCTGGAGGAGCTGAGAGAGGCTGTGGAGTCTCACAAGGTGAGTTTGAGCAGAAGAACAGCAGCTGAAGAGGCCTTTCACACTCCAATGCTTGTGTGTGTGTGCGTGTGTGTGTGTGTGTGTGTCTGACAGCGCTCTGCACAGGCCGCAGTGGACCACACCGAGAGGATCTTCACTCAGCTCATCTGCTGGATTGAGAGAAGCCGCTCGGAGCTCACGCAGATGATCAGAGATGGAGAAAAGACTGCAGTGAGTGGAGCTGAAGAACGACTGGAGCGACTGGAGCAGGAGATCAATGATCTGAGGAGGAGAAACGCTGAGCTGGAGCAGCTTTCACACACAGAAGATCACATCCATTTCCTCCAGGTGACACACAGGACAGTGGAAGAGCATGTGGAGCAGAGATTGTGTTTGTGTGTCTTCAGCTGCTGTTTCTGTTGTGTCTGTGTAGAGTTTGCAGTCTCTCTCTGTCCCTCCTGGATCTACAGACTCATCCAGCATCACTGTCAGCTTTCCACTCGATTTTGATGATATTGTTAAATCTGTGTCTCGTCTGAGAGACAAACTGCAGCAGTTCTGCACTGAGGAGATGAAGACCATATCTAGCAGAGGTCAGATTTATATTTCCTGACATGTTTCAGATGATTTTAAATGTATTTGTATTGTTTAACAATGTTTACTGTAAATCATCTGTTTGTCTCCACAGTGAGCAGCATTAGCAGGATTCCCGCTCCTGAACCACAGACCCGTGAGCAGTTCCTCCAGTGTAAGTGACTCTGATCATACTGAACATTAAAGATTATAGTTATATATTGTGTTGGATTCCTTCATATGAGGCAGAGAGTCTCTGATGGCTGTAATGTGTTTTATTCTGGAAACAGCAGAAACAGTGAAAACTAGAAGTAAACACACAAATCAGCACAAAGCAGATTGATAATGAACTCTTACACATTTACAGTTCTGTAGCGGATTAGCTCAAAGGGAAGAAGATTCATTTGAACAGGGCTTCAAAAGAATCGACTCTTTCAATCCGAATCAACGAATCGTTCAGCAATCATTCAAACAGAAAGTTGACTTTAATTACAGCTATTGCTATCAAAACAAAAACCCATTTATGTTTAAGCACGGTAACAAGATCAAAGTTTAAGACATTAGATTCATAAACATGCACCGGCACCTTTCTTCATACAAAATGACTCTTTATTGACTAATCTAACAGAAACTAACACAAACACACATTCATACAAGTGTAGAGAAGAGTAAAGGAAGTAGAATAAGAGTTTGAGAGAGTGTAATGATGGAAAACCTCAGATTTATGTTAGACCGAACCAATAATAAGTCTCTTTAGGGTTGTATTTAGTTTACACCAGTTCAGATGGAAGTGTTAAGCCTGATTTATACTTCTGTGTCAGGTGACCGGCGTAACCCACGGCGCATGCAACGAGCGTGGCTGTGCATTTATACTTCTGCACGCTGTCTCTGTCGGTCTGCATTAACACTTCCGAAACGCTAGTTGGCAGTGAGGTGTAAATTTTCCTCTGTGTCGAGTTTCTTCGCTGCTTTATTGCTTTTCCTGAACACTTCCGGGATATACAAGTGGCTCAAACTCGCTCATTTTGAGGCAGGAACCGGCGGACGTGCAGCAACTTTAACTATGAGGTAAACACAAAACAAAACTTTCCATCAGGAGCTCCTTCACTGGACTCCACACTTGTAAACAATCGCTCGCAACATTCGCGCGGCTCTAGGTCCCGCCCAGACTCGTCAGCGCTTCCAAGCCGACCAATCACAGAGCTTACGCTACACGTCATTGCGACGTGTAGTTACATTTTTTGAGAGGTGCACGTCAGTGACGGCGACGGCCACGGCGAAGGGCTATGCGTCAGTGCCGTAGCATACGCCGGCGTTTGACGCAGGAGTATAAATCAGCCTTCACTTGCGTTCCCTCTGTGATGTGAAGAAACTCCCTCTTCAGCACGTGGCTAGCTGGTTGCTCTTTGTCCTCGCGAGGCTTGGAGTGGGGTTGAGGCGGTCGTTTCAAGTTTTTTTTTTTTTTTATGTTTTTTTTATACATTGTGAAACATTACAAAAATTTACAAAGACATAAACATGTAACAATAAGCAAATACACTGAAGAGTATTTTGAGCAAATAGTAATAATAAAAATAAATAAACAATAATAAATAAAAATAAGATAATAAAATAACTAGAACCTAAAGTTTATTGATAAACTTTGATGTTGGCTTGAGAAAGCCAACGTGACTGCGCTAGGACTGGGAATGGCAGTTGGCAGGAAGCACGGCGGTGGTTGCTAAGTGGTTGCTAGGCAGTTGCTAAAACAATTATGGCATTGTTAGGTGGTTGCTAAGCAGTTGCTAAATGGCAATGCTCGTGTACATGTATGATCAAATGCTAACACTTAGTGGGTATTTCTAGCATATGTTATTGCATTTAGAAAATCATTCATAGCATGTAGCTAATCGTTATTAGCACTTGGCTTCCATTATCATTGTTACCATGCATAGTACACAGGAAGTCCCATTTGCTAGCATGAGTCAAACAAGCCAATGCCCAGGTCCCTACGATGTTATGATGTAGAGATATTGCTGTTTTTAAATGGTTGCTAGGTTATAATGTTTTGTTGCTCTGGGGACATTTGACAGGTTAGTGATGATACATCAAAGCTTCTTGGCAATATGAGTGATCTTAATCAACCCCGATGTTTCTATGACAGTCTTTATGAGTGTCAAAAACTGGACTTGAACATTATGTATTCCTGGTGTTGGGTTGCGGCTGGAAGGGCATTCGCTGTGTAAAACAAATGCTGGATAAATTGGCGGTTCATTCCGTTGTGGCGACCCCTGATTATTAAAGGGACTAAGGGAATGAACATTATGTAAAAATGGCTTGCCGTATTTTTTGGAAAATACAATGCTTAATAAGTGTGAAAGTGATACATGCAAAAATGGCTTGCCATATCATTAAAAAATGTGGAGTTTAAGTCAAAAATGGTTTGCCATATCAGTAAAAAATATGGAGTTTAAGTCAAAAATGGCTTGCCATATTTTGAGAAAAATAATGCTTAAAAATTATTTATTGGAAAACTATAAGTCTGATAAACCTTAAAGATATAGCAACAAAATCTAATGCATCTAAATACAGCTTTTGGCCAAATTTGGGGCTTGTATAATTTTTTTTTTTATGCTCGGATTATAAAAATGTAATATTTAACATTTTTTATTAAAAAAACAATAAGTCTTATAGGCATGAGGAGATATAGCAACAATCTTGAATGCAGAAGGCACATTTTGACCACATTTGGGCCTTGTGGCATGAACGGCCTAGGAGGAGATACGTTTGTTTTCAAGGACAGAGTAGCATAACAGTATGTTGGCTTTCTCAAGCCAACATAAATAGATAAATAAAATAAAAAACAACAACACTAGTGCAATCTTACATACATAAAAAACAAGTCTACTATGTGTTGACCAGAAGTAGTTTCCCATAAAAGCTGGGCATTAGGGGGTGGGGACTCAATCAGAAGGAGCAGGGTCAAGCTGAAGAGTTTGGACATATTTGTAAAGGGGCTCCCATAAATTAATAAAAATAGTGCTAGTTCGGTGAAGAGAGTACCTAATTTTTTCTAATTTCATAAAATAAAGAACATTTCTTATCCAACAAGAGTGAGAAGGAGGGTGAGGGCTCTTCCAGTTCAGAAGAATTAATCGCCTAGCCTACAAAATGTTTACAAAATGAGAGGGTAAAGTGTCTCTCTCCCGGGACAGCATGCCAAACTTGCTTATAATCAATCATCAGCTAAGTGTGAACTCTTGAAACTTCTCTTTAACATCGTTTTTGAGTATGTTGTGTAACCATTCATGCATTTATTTTCCTGCCATTAATTTCTTAAGGCCACAATACCAATGTGTATTGACTAGTATATAAGGCTTATAGAAATTATAATCCGTCTGGAGCTAGCAGAACTCTGTCCAAAAATGTATAAAGTTTGTGTGTGTGTGTGTGTGTGTGTGTGTGTGTGTGTGTGTGTGTGTGTGTGTGTGTGTGTGTGTGTGTGTGAATAGATGTATACAAACGACGTCCTACATCTTTAAAAAAATGTATATATTTTCTTACAAAAGACAATGCTCCAACTTAATATATATAAGCTACAGAAAAATGTGAGGGGTGCAGAAAGAGAAAGGGAGAAAAACACGAGATTTCTATGGGAGATTCTAACTCGCTCCGTTGTTCTTTAATGACGCACTGTCCACTATGCTATTGCCGCGCTCTGAATAATCTGTGTCATGATACTCAGTGGTTTATGAGCTGGGCCAGACGGAATCTGCGGACATTTTTTGCTATTTCTGCTGAGAATTTTGGTTAAAATCTGCGGATTTTTGCAAAATTATTTTTGGAGTATCCAGCGGAGTATCATAACTAAAACCTTAATATATTAAATAAAAAGTAACAAATTACTGAATAAAAATGGAATAAATTCAGATTTACACATTTACTCAAGTAAATAAACAGAATTAATGATGGGCTAAAAATCTGCAGAAATCTGAGCGCGCAGATTCCGTGTGGGCCTAGTTATGACCAAGGAACTGTACTGAAGTTTATAAAACAGTTCAGTGCCAGGCATACTGTACAGATGGTCTTACACGCTATTGCCACATTGTACAGTTGCTTAAAATCCCCTGACACGAATACAAAGAGCTGCACTGAATGTTGTCTATGATAAGAGCAGACCCGCACTGTCACATTTGATTTCAAAAGGTTTGTTAAATGCATTACCCATTCTTTTGAAAAATGACCACGTTCACTCAAATATACATTTGGTTGTGAAAAGAACAATACTTATAACCCTCTCACAACAAAAGAACATGTGTCTGTGCTTCTACGTCCATCAAAATTCTCATCAAAAGAGCACGCAATACTCAGTAAACTCAGAAACAGACAAACTCTGGAACAGAGCAACTCTCTGAAGATAACCTGCTCCGGAGTAAGTCATCTTCAGAAAGTAAGTTGCTTTGTCTACTTAACATACCCCAGAAGTTACCTCTGATTTTGGAACCAAGGCTGAGGTTATCCACTTACTCTCAAGCTTACCCGGGTATGTCACATAACCTGCTTTCTGGAATTCCACCCTGGTTTTGCGGCACATTAAACTTAACTAGACTCTCAGCGGAAAAGAAATAAAGAAACGTATCAGAGATGGGAATGCCTGAGCTGTGCGATTAACCCATTTTGTTTGGGTCCCCGTCTGCTCCCTGGAGTCCTCTGGGTTCTTTCGCTAGACCTGGGCATTCTAGCTCGGGTGATCTTCTCTGGCCTCTGGTTTCCTCTGTTTCTGGTAGTTTCTCTTCTTTCTTGGAGGTTTTTCTGTTTCTGGAGGTTTCTCTTCTTTCTCTTCTTAGGTTTCTCTGTTTCCCTGGTTGGTGGCTTTAGGCCAGGGGTGTCAAACTCAATTCCTGGAGGGCCGAAGCCCAGCACAGTTTAGTTCCAACCCTGCTCCAACACACTTACCTGTAGGTTTCAAACAAGGCTGAAGGACTCAATTAGTTTGATCAGGTGTGTTTAATTAGGGTTGGAACTAAACTGTGCAGAGCTGCCGCCCTTTTGGAACTGAGTTTGACACCTGTGCTTTAGGTAATATTTGAATATCTGAATATATATTCTGTGCAAAATTCTTTATAGATATCCAGTCCTTTGTAACGGGGGTCACACAAAAAAATAATAAAATATGTACACCTACTCAAGTAACCCAAACAGTTTTATATGTCTTAACACTAAAATGAAAAAAATAATAATAATTATTACTCCGATGAGGTTCGAACTTATGTTGGCGGTGTCGTAACGCAAGTGCTGACCACTGGATCACAATTGCGCAGTTATACTAGTGTGTTTGAAAACAAATAAGTATTGCACTATAGGTCTGCATGGGACTAAATTTTGTATCCCGCTCCCGCCCGCACCTGACAGGTTTTAGTCTGAACCCAACCTACTCCTTTTACTACCTTCCACGCCCGTTCCCGCTAATGAGCAGGAGGGGAACAAAACTGAAAACCACCCAGCTATACAGAGTCCAGAGTCCCAAGTTTCCTGGTTTGGGGTTGAACATGTACTGAAACATTCATAGTTCTTGTTTCTTAATCAGCAAAAGTGCAAATAATATTAGAGTAAAGACATTCTGATGAACTGAAACAGATCAATAATAATACAGTCATGATTTCATTATTGTCACTCAGAAATTCATTGATATTTTTCCTGATTTTTATCTTCATCAGATTCTCAACAGTTCACTTTGGATCCAAACACAGTCAATAACTGGCTGGTTCTGTCTGAAGGAAACACAGCGGTGGAAAATAAAGGTTCAGTCCAGCCGTATCCTGATCATCCAGACAGATTTGATTATTGGCGTCAGGTGTTGTGTAGAGAGAGTGTGTGTGGACGCTCTTACTGGGAGCTGGAGTGGAGCGGTGCACGTGTGTTTCTCTCAGTGTCATATAAGAGCATCAAGAGAAAAGGACGGGGTAATGAGTGTCTGTTTGGACGCAATGCTCAGTCCTGGAGTTTGTCCTGCTCTGCTGAGAGTTTCTCATTCAGGCATAATAACAAAAACACTGAACTCCCTAAACCCTCCGTCAGCTGCTCTAGAATAGGAGTGTATGTGGATCACAGTGCAGGAACTCTGTCCTTCTACAGCGTCTCTGACACAACAATGAGCCTCATACACACACTCCACACCACATTCACACACACAAACACACTCTGTCCTGGATTCTATGTTTATAAAGGTTCAAAAGTGAAGCTCTGTGATCTGACAGTGTAGATGATGCAGATCCTCCGTGTACAATAATGTGGAAAATACTCCAAATATCAGTCTTGCTTTATTTGTGATGTTTATAATAAACTGACTTTAAAAATTAACACTGATTTTATTCATCATTTGTGTTCATAAGTTGTCCTGAAGTGTGATTGTAGAGATGTGTTGATGTTTTGGCTGATTGTTGTTCATATTTAAATCATCAGCACATCAGCTCCAGATTGAGAAAGGCCAATATAACAGATCAATATATACTGAAGTATGGAGTTGTGTAATGTCTGCTGCATAATCCTCTCTGTAAAACAACACAGCACTGGGCCAAACTAAATGAGAAAAGTGTTGTGTTGAGAACACTGATATAGAGAGTTTTCCTCTGCTCATGTTGATGACAGTGATCTACTTTTCACAGCAGTGTCTGTTCAGTTGCTCATTTCCTCTTTAAATGCAGATCGTCTTGTTCTTTGTTTAATCATCAGTTGTTCATTATGGAGTATTTGTGTTTATAAATGCAGATTGTGATGGTTTTGTTTAATAAAGAACTGTTAAATGTCTTCTGAGTTTTTCGATGTGTTTTTATGAAATTACAGTTTTTCCCAATTGTTTACACACATTTTCTGTAAGCAGGTCTCATATTGTCAGAACTCTACACACAAATCACAAAACACACACACATTGGGCAAAACTCTTCGTTCAAAACAGTGTGATTTCTTCTCAAAATGGTCTTTTGTTTTCAAATGACACACACAAGCCATCACGTCAATAGATAATTATAAGAACAGTTGAACTGATGTGCTTAATGTAAAACACTATGACCACTTCTTCTCCGTTCATCATAATGACTTAGTGTAAGCCTTTTCATGTTCAGTGTTATACTTACTACATAAGCCTACAGAAGTGTTTTTTTACAAAACAAGCAAATATCAAATATATTTTACTGTATTTTTCCCACAAAAACAGTGTACACAGTGTTCGTCCCAACTAACACACAGTTGCACATAATGTGGTCTACATATGCCATCAACAGAAGTATTTACAGAATAGTTACTGTTAAAAAAAAAAAAAAAAACAGCTATAGACCTTTTTCTTGGAACGCAAAATTACCCATTAGGCTTTGCGTGTATGCGCAAGGAGAATGCGAAGAACTTCCGGTCGGCAGCTGATGCGTGTAAACAGTCACATTTGGACAGCGTTGAAACGATAGTTTTAATCTATTTTACCTGCTTTTATCCTCTTTGAACTAATACTGTTGTCCATTAGCACCATCTCCTGGACTGATCATTTAAAGGAATGCGATCTAATAGGATGGAAAACAGCTGTTTTTTTTTTTTTTTTGAGTCCAGCCAAAACCAGCTATGTCCAGCTTAAACCAGGCTGGTTAAGCTGGTTTTAGCTGGATTTGGCTGGTCATTTTCCAGCCTGACCAGCTAAGACCAGGCTGGAAATGGTTGAAACCAGCCTGGAAATGACCAAAACCCCTCTAAAACCAGCCTGGTCAACCAACTAAACCCAGCCAACCAGCCTAGGCTGGTTTAAGCTGGATTTTTCAGCAGGGTGTGTTCCTTGTAAAAACGAGATTTTCTGCATGAAAATTGTGCAAAATGCAGAGAATTGTGTGTAGTGTTTTGAAAAAAGTGTTTTAAATCTGCAATTTGAGTGTAAAGCAGGAATTGTGCTTGTAGTTTAGCAGAATTGGATCAGGGGGTTGGCGCATCAGTTACATGTTGTATATTTTACAGTCTATGGTTGTAGTCATTGTGTCTGAAGTAATTTTGTGTAAACAATTGGAAAAAACTGTAATAAGCAGCTGTTGCGTCTCTTTCCTTTATTTTCTTTATTTCAGGCTGTTGAGGATTGAAGATTCTGAAATGTTTGATTATTTTGATCAGGCCCAGATTGGCTAATCGGGAGGACCGGGAGAATTCCCGGTCCGTTTTTTGGCCGCGAGGGCCGGTGTCCCTAACTCCAGAATATGTTGCTCTCAGCAACACTTTTTAAATTATTGTATTTATTTACTTGACCACATACTTCTTATTCAATATATTACCGCAGCTCTGCTCTGTTTATGCAAGAAACTGCTCACGTAACTGTTGTGGTCGAGTGGTAAGCACGTTAGGTTACAACGCCACCAACCCGGGTTTGATCCTCGTCTGAGTAATTTTTTTTTGTTCATTTTTATTGTTAAGACATATAATACTGTAAGGGTTGTTGAACATTTGAAGTTCTAATGCAGCTGTTTTCTCAAACGTGATAGTGTCATTAGAAACTGAATTGGAAATGACCTTATTTCAATATAGTCAGTCGAGAACTGAGGTGGGCCGGTCTGAGGCTTGAAACTCCAGGGCTGAAAAGGAGTCCCACTCCGGCCCTGATTTTGATAATTACTTTTCCTTGATGTTATTAATATGAATCAGACATGAAATCTACAGTAAATATTGTAATAGAGTCATTTTATTTGCATTTATAGTTAATAATTATAGTATGAGCTGATGCTGAAACATGTTTTATAAATGTATATTCTAATGATTAGATATTGTTAATGATTATATTCCTTTATTAACCATAATAAGAGACTGAATCCTGCTGATGTTGAAGGTGATTTGTCTCAATACCACATGATGCTCATGATCTGATGATTAAACTACACTTTTCAGCAACCATAGTAATAAAGAGAAGAGAATCATTTGGGTGTGTTTATTGCTTTATTATTCAGTCATTTTTCTTTGGCTTTGTCCCCTATTACAGTTTTTCTTGCCAATTCCATGTGTGTTCAATAAGAAAAGGTCAGGAGAGGGTTTTCTTCAATGCCAAAAATATTAGTAATTTATTAGAGACAAATGAATATTGGATGACAGAGTTCTGGGTTACGTTTCCCCAATGCAATACAAGAATTACATTCAAGAGGTTCACAACTAACATACATTTCCTGACTCCAGCATATATACACAGCTGATATTAACAGGTGGAGTTTTGGTGTAACGTCACTTATCAGTCATTCTGCAGTCCTTTGAGTGTTGCACCCATACATACTTCCTCTTTTCTGCAACCCTTCTCTGCATACCAGAACTGAACAATTAAGTGCATCTTCAATATATTTCACTACTTCTCCAAGCATCATGCTCCTTGTGACATGTCTAGACCGCAGTCTGGAGCAAGGGCCCCCGCACTATATTAATTCTTATTCTGCTATTTCCCTTTGGTCAGCAGTTTCTTATAAAAAGTATGCAGCACAGTAAAAAAGAGGAAGTGTTTCTGGTCAGTATATGGTATTATACAAAAGAAAAAAGATTGATTAATCTGTTGTTAGTCTAAAAAATTTTCTAATAAAAAATAGACACATTCATTCATTTTCTTGTCAGCTTAGTCCGTTTTTTTTTTTTTTTTTTTTTTTAGGATATAATACAATTTCTTTTATTTTGGCAGGAATAAAAGTATTTTTTATATTAAAAAAAACTATATAGTTGACGATTACAGAGCAGATTGTACAAATGACAGTATTATGAGACATTTATATATATATATATATATATATATATATATATATATATATATATATATATATATATATATATATATATATATATATATATAATATTTTACAAGTATTAAACAGCAGTTTTAGCAATCATATTAAAATAATTCATTAATAAAATGACAGAATGACATTATGCTATAAAAATCTCCAGCTCTCCTTCATTACAGTGCAGCGATTACAGTGTCATTCCCTCTCTGTCCACATGAGGGGGCGCGAGTGTCGCTGTATGAACTCATGATCAGATTCTACCAATGAACATGAAGAACATTCATAAAATGTGCAAAGTACTTGTAAACAAGCAAGAAATAAATGTGTAAACACAAAGTGTTGGAGAAGAAACAAATATTTATTATAGTATTATTATCTCCACACAGCTTACTACAGTCCAAGCTGACATTAAAACATGAAACCACAACAACATGAACTACTTTCATCATTAATAATGTGTTACCAGTGTCATCAGATCATCATATTGTAATGATTTCTGAAATATCGAGCGACACTAAAGACGAGAGTGATGATGCTGGAAATTCAGCTTTCATCACAAAAATAAATGACATTATAATATGTTCACATGGAAATGAGAAAGGTAAACTATAAATAATATTTTACAGTATTTCTAATGCAATAAATACACCTTTGGTAAACAACTCCCTGCTACACAATAGTTCATTATAAATATTATAATTATGACTTTATTAATAATCACTTCAGTTTCACCTGTTCTTTAATTCAAGAAATAAATTAATTACTAAAGTTATTCTTCAGAAAGTGGAGTATTTTGAGCGTAGTGTGAGAGCAAGAGTCCATCACCAGCTTGACCTCTGACCTCCGGGGTCAACTGACCTGTGATTAGTGTGTGTTTCCTCTTTTGTTGGCTCGTTCGTCCTGCTGTTATTTCACTAATGACTCTTGATTCTGAGAGGCTTTATAAACAACACACTCGGCTTGTTAAAGTCACTGAACACTACACTTCATTAAACATGCACACATACGACATCACCTGTATGCTATACAACTGCAGGCTAGATATGTTTGGGGTCAGTATGATGTTTAAATGATTTAAAATAAGCTTCTCCTGGTCACCAAGGCGGCATTTATTTCAGCAAAAATACAGGACAAATATTAAAATAGTGAAATGTTACTGCACTATAAAATAACTGATCAAAAGTAGATTATTATTTAATTTAATCATTTATTCCAGTGATTTTACAGTGATTTTTAGTAAGTTATACCAGTGATTAGTATTTACTCCAATCTTTAGTCACATGATACTTCAGAAATCACTCTCATTTAATAATAATAAATAATGATAATAAATAATAATAATAATAATGATAATAATATTAATAATACTTAATTATAATAATAAAAACAAATAAATAATAATAATAATAATAATAATATTAATGATAATAATAATAATAATAATAATAATAATAATGATAATAATGATAATAATAATAATAATACTTAATTATAATAATGATAATAATAACAATAATAATACAAATAAATAATAATAATAATAAATAATGATAACAAATAATAATAATAATAATAATAATAATAATAATAATAATTATTATTATTATTATTATTATTATTATTATTACTACTACTACTATTATTAATGGTAATAAAAGCAATAATAACTGTAGTAATAAATTCATTTAAAACTTCTTACAATAACTAACAAATAAATATCTAATAAATCCCACCTTATTCTGAACAGAATAATTTTATTTCAATTATTAAATAAAATTCATAATAATTTAAAAACTGACACCACACAGAAATAGGGGAGAGCGGGGCACAAAGTAACGCTTTTTGCTTTTGGTTAAATAATGAATAAAGTATTGGGGTTACATTTACATTTAGTCATTTAGCAGACGCTTTTATCCAAAGCGACTTACAAATGAGGTCAAGGAAGCAATTTAAACAACTATAAGAGCAACAATGAATAAGTGCTGTAGGCAAGTTTTAGGTGTGTAAAGTGTAGGAAGGAAAGCATTAGTAATGTAAGTGTTTTATTTATTTATTTATTTTTTAGTAGTTAGTGATATAGCCAGGCAATTGCAGATTAGGAAGTGAAGTGGAGACTAAATAGTTGAGTTTTTAGTCGTTTCTTGAAGACAGCGAGTGACTCTGCCGTTCTGATGCAGTTAGGGAGTTCATTCCACCATCTGGGCAGATTGAGCACGAGAGTTCGGGAAAGTGATTTCTTCCCTCTTTGGGATGGAACCACGAGGCGACGTTCATTCACAGAACGCAAGTTTCTGGAGGGCACATAAATCTGCAGAAGTGAGAGCAGATAAGAAAGAGCAAAGCCAGAGGTCACTTTGTAGGCAAACATCAGAGCTTTGAATTTGATGCGAGCAGCAACTGGCAGCCAGTGCAAACGGATGAGCAGCGGAGTGACATGTGCTCTTTTAGGTTCATTGAAGACCACTCGTGCTGCTGCGTTCTGGAGCAGTTGAAGAGGCTTAATAGAGTTAGCTGGAAGCCCGGCTAGTAGAGAGATTCAATAGTCCAGTCTGGAGAGAACAAAAGCTTGAACAAGGAGTTGAGTTGCATGTTCAGATAGGAAGAGTCGGATTTTTCTGATGTTGTAGAGTGTGAATCTGCGAGATCGAGCAGTTCTAGAAATGTGGTCAGAGAAGTTTAGTTGGTCATCAATCGTTACTCCAAGGCTTTTCACCGTTTTGGATGCAGTAAAGGTTGCCCCGTCCATCTGGATTGAAAAGTTATGGTGTAGAGTCGGGTTGGCAGAAACTACAAGCATTTCCGTTTTCGTGAGGTTAAGCTGAAGATGATGATCTTTCATCCAGTGTGAAATCTCCAACAGGCAGGCTGAGATGCGAGCTGGACTTATAAAAGGAGTGCCAGGAGTATAAATTGTACTATTTACCCCACCTGCAGGGTAAGTTGTAACAGACAGAGGGTTAGTTGTAACCAACACAATCTCACGGCAATTTGTAACTTTTTGATTTAGTGGCTAATTCGTATTAATTTGTACGATTTAGTACGATTTGCTCATTCCCCAATGACCATTGGGTTTAGGGGTGGGTTTAGGTGCCACGCCTCCTTTTTAGATTGTACATTTTCATACGACTGAACTCTTACGAATTCGTATGAATTAGCCACTAAACTGGCAAAACGTAAAATACTTAATGCGACCAGATGACTTTTGTCAATTATATTTTATTTCACAAATTGTAGTATACAAATAGTCTCCATCTTTAATGCAAACAAGGAGGGAAAAGAACATACACATAAACAACAACACTTCCTTGCATGGCGCTAAGCCTGCTGGGACATTATGTTTCCTCGTGAGATCAGGCTGGTTGTAACACATGCTTATAACGGCAGATTTCACACAGTTACTTTAATTTCTGTTTACTTTAAACAGCAGCTACATTTCTTCAGTAATTGTCTCATTTTTTTTTATTCCACATAGCACAGTATATGTATGTATTTATTTATTTGTTTATTAGATAAACACATTTGAATTTACTTGCATTAATTTCCATTTGTCCATTATTATCCAATGCCTTTATTTGCATTATTAGCAATAAAATAAAATAAAAATTGTCTATTAAAAAATGTTTTCTAGTCGGTGCCAATAGCCTAGTGGTTAGTACGTCGACACATAGCACCGAGGTGCTCGCAGCGACCCGAGTTCGATTCCCGTCTTGAGGTTCTTTGCTGATCCTTCCCCTATCTCTGCTCCCCACACTTTCCTGTCTCTATATCTCCACTGTCCTATCAATAAAGGTGAAAACCCCTACAAAATAATAATTATAAAAAAATATATATTATCTATTAAAAACATTTTCATATAAAAGTTCTCAAAATTACACTTAAAATTCAACAAATGTTTTGTTAGTTTAGTTGGTGTCCAACAGCCAAAACTGGCTTGCATTTTCTTACATCTTTCAAAATGGTTTCATCTTTTAGCCTAGAAGACGGTGATCACAGCAATATAAGATTTTACTTGCATACTATCACAGATTTTTTTTTTAAATAAAACAAATCGGTTCTAATAAAATTAATTTTATGCTGCAAAAATGGTGCCTCCAGTTTCTCACGCAAATTTCGCTGAACTTTTTCAATAATTGGCAGGAAGACGTCTGCCGACACTGTGGTGAAAACCTTGGAAGCATGCCATGTTTAACCCTGAGCAAATACCTTAAAACTCTGCGTTACATTTAACCCCCTGTTACTTTGTGCCCCACGCTCTCCTGTGCTGAAACAATTCAATATTTACTTACTTGTGTGTGTAAATATACAGTTGAAGTCAGAATTATTCGCCCCCTGTTTATTTTTCCCCAATTTCTGTTTAACGAAGAGCAGACTTCTTCAACACATTTCTAATCATAATAGTGTTAATAACTCATCTCTAATAACTGATTTATTTTATCTTTGCCATGATGACAGTAAATAATATTAGACTAGATATTCTTCAAGACACTTCTATACAGCTTACAGTGACATTTAAAGGCTTAACTAGGTTAATTAGGTTAACTAGGCAGGTTAGGGTAATTAGGCAAGTTACTGTACAATGATGGTTTGTTCTGGAGACAGTCAAAATATAAAGCTTAAAGTGGCTAATAATATTGACCTTAAAAAATTAAAAACTGCTTTTATTCTAGCCGAAATAAAACAAATCAGACTTTCTCCAGAAGAAAAATATTATCAGACATACTGTGAAAATTTCCTTGCTCTGTTAAACATCATTTGGGAAATAATAAAAAAAAGAAGAAGAAAAAAAGAAAAGGGGGCGAATAATTCTGACTTCAACGGTACGTAATATGGTCAGTTTTTGTTTATTTCAATGATTTTACATAATAATGTGCAGATGTTCAGATGATATCATTTGTAAAGTAATATTTTGTGTTTTTGAATTACATTATTGTACAAAAGCAGGTTCTTTTATGAAGAATGTTTATTAATATTTATTTATTAATGTCGTTACATTTTAGTCCCTTTTCTAGGGGTACGGAGACAAAAGTAACAAAATAAATAAATAATTAGGATAAAAAAAAATCTAAATTTAATTGGATCGAATTAATAATAAATTAATATTTAATAATGTGCGTGGAGAATCTCCTTTTTCTCTATGCCAGCATACTTTCACTTCAGATATAATAATAACAAAAAACTCTGAAAAGAGATTTCAAAAGAAAAATATTTTCTTTTATTCACTGTTTAACAAAGTTCAATATATTTTTACATTTCCAGAAAGGGTAAACAAAAACAAAGAGATACTTAAATGAAAATTCTCCTAGCCAAAATCATTATGAGAGGGTAAGGCCAAAATAACAATTAAAAACAAAAACTTCCTAAATTGACAAAAAGTTCTAGATTTCCAAATATATATATATATATATATATATATATATAT